>NW_028159565.1:0-27541 GCF_964263955.1 Coregonus lavaretus
ACAGACGCCATATCGGATGTTGGCTTACTAGTCACGTCCACAACTGGGACAGATCGTCCCCTCACTGGATGAGCACAGACTAGAGACTGCCTGGGGTTTCCATACTGGAACAAAGTGTGTAATGTGGCAGAAACAGCCAACATGCCTGGGCAGACAGACAGACGGGTTTGGTCAAGGCTCTCTATCGAATCGTTGTGATCACACGTGTGACTCGGCGACGTGGTGAATCTGAATGAATGGGAGGGAACTGTGGAATCCTGACTGTCACTATGCACCCTTCGTCTCTGGTCTCTAGATGGGATGGGGCCTGGATGGATGGACAGACACTCACTGCTTTATTTCTGTTTGATGCATTGTTTCCTCTCTTCAAGGCAGGGCCTCACAATTTCCCCTCTACTGATTCTCTCCCAGTCCCAGCATGATAATATGATCCTGTTTCACATGGCACCACAGAACAGAGTACGTGTGGAGTCTTACTCATAGCCCTGTGTCTATGTGATCTTTAGTGGGGTATTCCCGGGAAGTCTGTCAGCCATCCAACCAGTCAGTCAGTCAATCACTTAGCCTGCTACAGCCAGTCAGTCAGGCTGTGTCTGTAGGCAGGGCGGTAGCCAACATATTCGTCTCCATTCATCTATTCATCAAACCAGTTTTATATCAGCCCTCTTATTTGTCTCTATGGAGAGGAAAGAGAGCTTTGAAGCCACCCAACCAACTGGATTGTAATTTCCCTTTTACTGTACTGTCATTATCATTATGCTCTAACGCTCTGGGCAAAATTACAATCTAAGGTGATTCCAGACAGACATATGGCTTAGTTTCCAGTGAAAACCGTTGCAAACTCTTACAAACAGCAGTTGGAAAACAGTTAGGCTAAATCTATGCACAGTAACATACAATGGCATTGATACCATTGAGTCGTCGTCATCACTTGTGGCAGGCAGTAGCCTTTGTAATTTGTTAAACATGCCGTCCTGTATGCTTTCTGTTGTAGTTCATCTGTACCCAAACGTATGTCTCCCCACATACCAGTGGTAGCAGTTGCTCCAGTTCTTTTGTGTTTGAGTTACTACCAGTGGTGCCAGTAGGGCTTTGTAATCTGTTGAGCATAACATGCCTCCTGTACAGTATGTTTCCTGTCCAGTATCCCAAAAGCTACCACCCCCCCACACACAAACACACACACACACCCACCCACACCCCTCGGCCCACCCCGTCCTGGCAGCCTGCCTGGGTCTTCCCAAAACAGACCATGGCTCCGATAAAGCGGTGCTCGAGTATACCACAATTTCTCAAGATAGTTTTTCTGGCTGTCTTTTGCATTTGCTGTGGGGATTAGCACCCTGTCTACAGTAGGCATGGGTCTGTCTGCCCCGACCCATCCCCACTCCCTTTGCTAGTCCCTGTCTGGGCCTGCTGTCTGTCTATCTGCCTCTCTTTCTCTCTTTCGCCCTGGCCCCTGCTTCCTCGCCCAGCTCCTGCCTCCTGGACAGGGGACCATAACTTGGCCTGGATTAGTCAGTTTAAGTGCCCGGAGTACTACCAGATGGGGCATGCTCTGGGCTGGAGTATGGGGGGCTGGAAAGGGAGTGGACGTTATTAAGACATCAACATGGAGGATACAGCATGTCAGGATTAGGACCAGGAGTTATGTGGAAACTCATGTTCAGATCACATTGTCAGGAGAAAAACTCCTGGCCCTAGTTGTGAGGTGTGTACTGGTATGTTTGTTTGGTGTGTGTGTGTGTGTGTGTAGGCAGGTAGATAATCAGACTGATTATCTGTGTTATGGCAGATAATAATGTATCAAGGATTAACTTAACTTCACATGGTTTCCTCAAACAAATGGTCTGAAAAAGCAAAACTGAAAGGAAGAAGAAAGCTTTTAAAGGCATTCAGCTTTTAGCCTGGTTATTAGTGAAGTTTAGTGGTGTCTGGCCTGCCAGCTCAGTGTTGCCCTGAGGAAGTGGAGCAGAGCATAATCATGGAGGGAGAAGGGCATGTCTATCTGTCTGTCTGGTTGTGTCCAAAATGGCAACCTGCTCCCTACATAGTGCACTAATTTTGACCAGAGCCATATGGGCCTATGTAGTCCACTACATAGTGAATAGGGTGCCATTTGGGATACACCCTGTCTGGGTGTCTGGCCCCACATTGACGTGTGTGTGTGTGTGTGTGTGTGTGTGTGTGTGTGTCTGGGTGCCAGTTTTGCTTCACGTCAATCCGACCAGCGCGGGGACCATGGTGTCCAACTTCCTGTACAGAACAAAGCAGCTGACAATGTAGAGACACCAGAAGTGGTGCTTTGTGTGTGAGTGTGCATGTCCGTGCGCATACAATTAAACTTAGCAAAAATATAAATGCAACATGCAACAATTTCAAAGTTTTACTGAGTTAAAGTTCATATAAGGAAATCAGTCAATTGAAATAAATTCATTAGGCCCTAATCTATGGATTTCATATTACTGGGAATACAAAAGATGCATCTGTTGGTCACAGATACCTTAAAAATGAAAAGTAGGGGTGTGGATCAGAAAACCAGTCAGTATTTGGTGTGACCACCATTTGCCTCATGCAGCGCGACATCTCCTTCGCATAGAGTTGATCAGGCTTGATTGTGGCCTGTGGAATGTTGTCCCACTCTTCAATGGCTGTGCGAAGTTGCTGGATATTAGCGGGAACTGGAACACGCTGTCGTACACGTCCATCCAGAGCATCCTAAACATGCTCAATCAGTGACATGTCTGGTGAGTAGGCAGGCCATGGAAGAACTGGGACATTTTCAGCTTCCAGGAATTGTGTACAGATCCTTGCGACATGGGGCCGTGCATTATGCTGAAACATGACGTGATGGCGGCGGATGAATGGGACGACAATGGGCTTCAGGATCTCGTCATGGTATCTCTGTGCATTCAAATTGCCATCAATAAAATGCAATTGTGTTTGTTGTCCGTAGCTTATGCCTGACCATACCATAACCCAAACAGAAGCCCAAAAATATATAATACAGTGCATTCGGAAAGCATTCAGACCCCTTTACTTTTTCCAAATTTTGTCACGTTACAGCCTTATTTGAAAATTGATTGAATAACTTTTTTTCCTCACCAATCTACACACAATACCCCATAATGACAAAGCGAAAACAGGTGTTTATAAATGTTTGCAAATTTATTAAAAAGAAAAACATATTTACATAAGTATTCAGACCCTTTGCTATAAGACTCGAGATTTGAGCTCAAGTGCATCCTGTTTACTATGATTATCCTTGATGTTTTTACAACTTGATTAGAGTCCACCTGTGGTAAATTCAATTGATTGGACAAGATTTGGAAAGGCACACACCTGTCTATATAAGGTCCCACAGTTGACAGTGCATGTCAGAGAAAAAACCAAGCCATGAGGTGGAAGGAATTGTCCGTAGAGCTCAGAGACCAGATTATGTCGAGGCACAGATCTAGGGAGGGGTACCAATTCTGCAGCATTGAAGGTCCCCAAGAACACAGTGGCCTCCATCATTCTTAAATTGAAGAAGTTTGGAACCACCAAGACTCTTTCTAGAGCTGGCCGCCCGGCCAAACTGAGCAATCGGGGAGAAGGGCCTTGGTCAGGGAGGTGACCAAGAACCCGATGGTCACTCTGACAGAGCTCCAGAGTTCCTCTGTGGAGATGGGTGAACCTTCCAGAAGGACAACCATCTCTGCAGCACTTCACCAATCAGGCTTTTATGGTAGAGTGGCAGACGTTAGCCATTCCTCAGTAAAAGGCACATGACAGCCCGCTTGGAGTTTGCCAAAAGGCACCTAAAGGACTCTCAGACCATGAGAAGCAAGATTCTCTGGTCTGATGAAACCAAGATTGAACTCTTTGGCCTGAATGCCAAGCGTCATGTCTGGAGGAAACCTGGTACCATCCCTACGGTCAAGCATGGTGGTGGCAGCATCATGCTGTGGGGTTGTTTTTTAGCAACAGGGACTGGAAGACTAGTCATGATCAAGGGAAAGATGAACGGAGCAAAGTACAGAGAGATCCTTGATGAAAACCTGCTCCAGAGCACTCAGGACCTCAGACTGCGGTGTGAAGGTTCACCTTCCAACAGGACAATGACCCTAAGCAAACAGCCAAGACAACGCAGGAGTGGCTTCGGGTAAAGTCTCCTTGAGTGGCCCAGCAAGAGTCTGGATTTGAACCTGATCAAGCATATCTGGAGAGACCTGAAAATAGTTGTGCGCGGACACTCCCCATCCAACCTGACAGAGCTTGAGAGGATCTGCAGAGTAGAATGGGAGAAATTCCCCAAATACAGGTGTGGCAAGCTTGTAGCGTCGTACCCAAGAAGATTTGAGGCTGTAATCGCTGCCAAAGGTGCTTCAACAAAGTACTGCATAATGGGTCTGAATACTTATGTAAATGTAATATTTCTAAAAACTAGTTTTTGCTTTGTCATTATGGGTTATTGTGTGTAGATTGATGTGGGGAAAAAACAATTTGTTCCATTTTAGAATAAGGCTGTAACGTAACAAAATGTGGAAAAAGTCAAGGGGTCTGAATACTTTCCAAATGCAGTGCCTTCGCAAAGTAGTCATAGCCCTTGACTTATTCCACTTTTTGTTACATTACAGCCTGAATTCAAAATGGATTAAGTCGATTTTTTTTCTCACCCTCAAAGGGATATTCAATGTCTGCTTTTTTAGTTTTACCCATCTACCAATAATTGCCCTTCTTTACAAATCATTAGACAACCTCCCTGGTCTTTCTGGTTGAATCTGTGTTTGAAATTCAGTGCTCGACTAGGGGACCTTACAGATAATTGTATGTGTGGGGTACAGAGATGAGGTAGTCATTAAAATATCATGTTAAACACTATTAGTGAGTGAGTCCATGCAACTTATTATTTGAGTTTTTAAGCAAAGTTTTACTCCTGAATTCATTTAGGCTTGCCATAACAAAGGGGTTGACGTTTCAGCTTTTTATTTTTAAATAATTTGTAAAAATGTCAAAACACATTGTGTAGGCCAGTGACAAAACATATCAATTGAAATTCAGGCTGTAACAGAACAACATGTGGAAAAAGTCAAGGGGTGGTGTGAATACTTTCTGAAGGCATTGTATAGATGTATATACAGTCGTGGTCAAAAGGTTTGAGATTGACACAAGTATTGGTCTTCACAATGTTTGCTGCTTCAGTGTTTTTAGATATTTTTGTCAGATGTTACTATGGTATACTGAAGTATAATTACAAGCATTCCATAAGTGTCAAAGGATTTTATTGACAATTACATTAAGTTTATGCGAAGAGTCAATATTTGCAGTGTTGACCCTTCTTTTTCAAGACCTCTGCAATCCGCTCTGGCATGCTGTCAATTAACTTATTGGACACATCCTGACTGATGGCAGCCCATTCTTGCATAATCAATGCTTGGAGTTTGGCAGAATTTGTGGGTTTTTGTTTGTCCACCCACCTCTTGAGGATTGACCACAAGTTCTCAATGGGATTAAGGTCTGGGGAGTTTCCTGGCCATGGACCCAAAATGTCGATGTTTTGTTCCCCGAGCCACTTAGTTATCACTTTTGCCTTATGGCAAGGTGCTCCATCATGCTGGAAAAGGCATTGTTCGTCACCAAACTGTTCTTGGATGGTTGGGAGAAGTTGCTCTCGGAGGATGTGTTGGTACCATTCTTTATTCATGGCTGTGTTCTTAGGTAAAATTGTGAGTGAGCCCACTCCCTTGGCTGAGAAGCAACCCCACACATGAATGGTCTCAGGATGCTTTACTGTTGGCATGACACAGGACTGATGGTAGCGCTCACCTTGTCTTCTCCGGACAAGCTTTTTTCCGGATGCCCCAAACAATCGGAAAGGGGATTCATCAGAGAAAATGACTTTACCCCAGTCCTCAGCAGTCCAATCCCTGTACCTTTTGCAGAATATCAGTCTGTCCCTGATGTTTTTCCTGGAGAGAAGTGGCTTCCTCGCTGCCCTTCTTGACACCAGGTCATCTTCCAAAAGTCTTCGCCTCACTGTGCGTGCAGATGCACTCACCTGCCTGCTGCCGTTCCTGAGCAAGCTCTGCACTGGTGGTGCCCCGATCCCGCAGCTGAATCAACTTTAGGAAACGGTCCTGGCGCTTGCTGGACTTTCTTGGGCGCCCTTAAGCCTTCACAACAATTGAACCTCTCTCCTTGAAGTTCTTGATGATCCGATAAATGGTTGATTTAGGTGCAATCGTACTAGCAGCAATATCCTTGCCTGTGAAGCCCTTTTTGTGCAAAGCAATGATGACGGCACGTGTTTCCTTTCAGGTAACCATTGTTAACAGAGGAAGAACAATGATTTCAAGCACCATCCTCCTTTTAAAGCTTCCAGTCTGTTATTCTAACTCAATCAGCATGACAGAGTGATCTCCAGCCTTGTCCTCGTCAACACTCTCACCTGTGTTAACGAGAGAATCACTGACATGATGTCAGCTGGTCCTTTTGTGGCAGGGCTGAAATGCAGTGGAAATGTTTTTTGGGGATTAAGTTCATTTTCATGGCAAAGAGGGACTTTGCAATCATTTACAATTTGTCTGATCACTCTTCATAACATTCTGGAGTATATGCAAATTGCTATCATAACTGAGGCAGCAGACTTTGTGAAAATTAATATTTGTGTAATTCTCAACTTTTGACCACGACTGTACAGTACCAGTCAAAGGTTTGGACACACATGTTTTTTCTTTATTTTTACTATTTTCTACATTGTAGAATAATAGTGAAGACACCAAAAAAGTGTTAAACAAATCAAAATATTTTTTAGATTTGAGATTCTTCAAATAGCCACCCTTTGCCTTGATGGCAGCTTTGCACACTCTTGGCATTCTCTCAACCAGCTTCACCTGGAATTATTTTCCAACAGTATTGAAGGAGTTCCCACATATGCTGAGCACTTGTTGGCTGCTTTTCCTTCACTCTGCGGTCCAACTCATCCCAAACCATCTCAGTTGGGTTGAGGTCGGGCGATTGTGGAGGCCAGGTCATCTGATGCAGCACTCCCATCACTCTCCTTCTTGGTAAAATAGCCCTTACACAGCCTGTAGGTGTGTTGGGTCATTGTCCTGTTGAAAAACAAATGATAGTCCCACATTATTTTTCTACAATGTAAAAAAACGTTGAATGAGTAGGTGTGTCCAAACTTTTGACTGGTAGTGTGTGTGTCTATGTATATGTGTTATTTATATATATACAGTGGGGGGAAAAAATATTTAGTCAGCCACCAATTGTGCAAGTTTTCCCACTTAAAAAGATGAGAGAGGCCTGTAATTTTCATCATAGGTACACGTCAACTATGACAGACAAATTGTGGAGAAAAAATCCAGAAAATCACATTGTAGGATTTTTAATGAATTTATTTGCAAATTATGGTGGAAAATAAGTATTTGGTCACCTACAAACAAGCAAGATTTCTGGCTCTCACAGACCTGTAACTTATTATTTAAGAGGCTCCTCTGTCCTCCACTCGTTACCTGTATTAATGCACCTGTTTGAACTTGTTATCAGTATAAAAGACACCTGTCCACAACCTCAAACAGTCACACTCCAAACTCCACTATGGCCTGCACCAGGCTGGGAAGACTGAATCTGCAATAGGTAAGCAGCTTGGTTTGAAGAAATCAACTGTGGGAGCAATTATTAGGAAATGGAAGACATACAAGACCACTGATAATCTCCCTCGATCTGGGGCTCCACGCAAGATCTCACCCGTGGGGTCAAAATGATCACAAGAATGGTGAGCAAAAATCCCAGAACCACACGGGGGGACCTAGTGAATGACCTGCAGAGAGCTGGGACCAAAGTAACAAAGCCTACCATCAGTAACACACTACGCCGCCAGGGACTCAAATCCTGCAGTGCCAGACGTGTCCCCCTGCTTAAGCCAGTACATGTCCAGGCCCGTCTGAAGTTTGCTAGAGTGCATTTGGATGATCCAGAAGAGGGTTGGGAGAATGTCATATGGTCAGATGAAACCAAAATATAACTTTTTGGTAAAAACTCAACTCGTCGTGTTTGGAGGACAAAGAATGCTGAGTTGCATCCAAAGAACACCATACCTACTGTGAAGCATGGGGGTGGAAACATCATGCTTTGGGGCTGTTTTTCTGCAAAGGGACCAGGACGACTGATCCGTGTAAAGGAAAGAATGAATGGGGCCATGTATCATGAGATTTTGAGTGAAAACCTCCTTCCATCAGCAAGGGCATTGAAGAAGGTCTTTCAGCATGACAATGATCCCAAACACACCGCCCGGGCAACGAAGGAGTGGCTTTGTAAGAAGCATTTCAAGGTCCTGGAGTGGCCTAGCCAGTCTCCAGATCTCAACCCCATAGAAAATCTTTGGAGGGAGTGTAAAGTCCGTGTTGCCCAGCGACAGCCCCAAAACATCACTGCTCTATAGGAGATCTGCATGGAGGAATGGGCCAAAATACCAGCAACAGTGTGTGAAAACCTTGTGAAGTCTTACAGAAAACGTATGACCTGTGTCATTGCCAACAAAGGGTATATAACAAAGTATTGAGAAACGTTAGTTATTGACCAAATACTTATTTTCCACCATAATTTGCAAATAAATTCAATATAAATCCTACAATGTGATTTTCTGATTTTCTTTTCCTCATTTTGTCTGTCATAGTTGACGTGTACCTATGATGAAAATTACAGGCCTCTCTCATCTTTTTGAACTTGCACAGTTGGTGGCTGACTAAATACTTTTTTCCCCCACTGTATGTGTGTGTGTATATGTATGTGTGTGTGTATAAAATCTTAGGGCTGACCCCAATTAGTCCACGGGTCGATTGTTTGGTCGTTAGGCTATTGGTTGACCAAGATTGTAACACATTTATATACAGTTGAAGTCCGAAGTTTACATACACCTTAGCCAAATACATTTAAACTCAGTTTTTCACAATTCCTGACATTTAATCCTAGTAAAAATTCCCTGTCTTTGGTCAGTTAGGATCACCACTTTGTTTTAAGAATGTGAAATGTCAGAGTAATAGTAGAGAGAATGATTTATTTCAGCTTTTATTTATTTCATCACATTCCCAGTGGGTCAGAAGTTTATATACACTCAATTAGTATTTGGTAGCATTGCCTTTAAATTGTTTAACTTGGGTCAAACGTTTTGGGTAGCCTTCCACAAGCTTCCCACAATAAGTTGGGTGAATTTTGGCCCATTCCTCCTGACAGAGCTGGTGTAACTGAGTCAGGTTTGTAGGCCTCCTTGCTCGCACACGACTTTTCAGTT
Source organism: Coregonus lavaretus (assembly GCF_964263955.1). Lineage (NCBI taxonomy): Eukaryota > Metazoa > Chordata > Actinopteri > Salmoniformes > Salmonidae > Coregonus > Coregonus lavaretus. Next base: position 9,281 of record NW_028159565.1, read on the forward strand.
CTGCCCACAAATTTTGTATAGGTTTGAGGTCAGGGCTTTGTGATGGCCACTCCAATACCTTGACTTTGTTGTCCTTAAGCCATTTTGCCACAACTTTGGAAGTATGCTTGGGGTCATTGTCCATTTGGAAGACCCATTTGCGACCAAGCTTTAACTTCCTGACTGATGTCTTGAGATGTTGCTTCAATATATCCACATAATTTTCCTTCCTCATGATGCCATCTATTTTGTGAAGTGCACCAGTCCCTCCTGCAGCAAAGCACCCCCACAGCATGAACTGTGTTCTTCGGCTTGCAAGCAACCCCCTTTTTCCTCCAAACTTTTCCTCCAAACATAACAATGGTCATTGTGGCCAAACAGTTCTATTTTCGTTTCATCAGACCAGAAGACATTTCTCCAAAAAGTACAATCTTTGTCCCCATGTGCCGTTGCAAACCGTAGTCTGTGTTTTTTATGGCGGTTTTGGAGCAGTGGCTTCTTCCTTGCTGAGCGGCCTTTCAGGTTATGTCGATATAGGACTCGTTTTACTGTGGATATAGATACTTTTGTACCCGTTTCCTCCAGCATCTTCACAAGGTGCTTTGCTGTTGTTCTGGGATTGATTTGCACTTTTCGCACCAAAGTACGTTCATCTCTAGGAGACAGAACGCGTCTCCTTCCTGAGCGCTATGACGGCTGCGCGGTCCCATGGTGTTTATACTTGCGTACTATTGTTTGTACAGATGAACGTGGTACCTTCAGGCATTTGGAAATTGCTCCCAAGGATGAACCAGACTTGTGGAGGTCTACAATAGTTTTTTCTGAGGTCTTGGCTGATTTCCTTTGATTTTCCCATTATGTCAAGCAAAGTGGCACTGAGTTTGAAGGTAGGCCTTGAAATACATCCACAGGTACACCTCCAATTGACTCAAATGTTGTCAATTAGCCTATCAGAAGCTTCTAAAGCCATGACATCATTTTCTGGAATTTTCCAAGCTGTTTAAAGGCACAGTCAACTTAGTGTATGTAAACTTCTTACCCACTGGAATTGTGATACAGTGAATTATAAGTGAAATAATCTGTCTGTAAACAATTGTTGGAGAAATAACTTGTGTCATGCACAAAGTAGATGTCCTAACCGACTTGCCAAAACTATAGTTTGTTAACAATACATTTATGGAGTGGTTGAAAAACAAGTTTTAATGACTCCATCCTAAGTGTATGTAAACTTCCGACTTCAACTGTATATATATTTGCGCCCATCCAAGTGAACTAATCCATTGCGGAGGCGTAGACTAAAAGCCAATTTATGCTTGATCCGAAAATGTGTTTAGAGGCTCTAATGGAGGGTGTGACGCAATTGCGGAACCTCCAGAGGCCTAATTGAGCTCTGTACCGCATCGCCATGCGCCTCCCAAATGTTTTAACAATGCGGAGGGCTCTGTATAGCTCTGCATTGACATGATTGCTTGACGGAAGGTGGGGGCGGTACATCCTGTATAAACACAAACTCACTTCCTTGACAACAGCTCTGCACTGCTCCGTGAAGCACAAGAAGTATGAATTCCCTGACTTCTGCTGAGGCCAAGTCACCGTAAATGCTGCATGGCCGATGCAGACGTCGGATTGACCATTGCACCCAGATGCACAATGCAATTCTCTCTCCAGAATGTGCTCTCTTCCGCCAATTTGTGCACATTCATTGTTCATAACTTCATTGTGTAGATTGTTTGATTGTTAGTGGATATCAATTCCCCGTTACATATATCAACAGTAGTACATTCCTACATTCCTATAATTTCATTAATGCATTCAATATTATTATTCCAGTCTTCCCGTTCTCATTGTTTGCAGAGTGCACAACCTATGCTCAGTGGCGATTTTAGCATGTCAATCTTGGTGGGTCAAACTTCCCAAAAATGTTGAGATGCATGCCAGCAAAACCACAACACAACACTAAACAATACATGAATTGCACTATAATGGTGACAAACGGTTCCCACAGACTGTTGGGCCGTTCTTACAGTATTCTCCCTGTACACCAAGTTAGAACCATAGGATAAATAAAGGGGGCATATAAGCATACAATGAAAGCTCTTACAATAAAACAGGCTATAGGCTACATGTGCACCACCAAGATAGAACAGTAGGCTAAGTTATGAGGGGAAATGGTACCAAATGATTAGGGTGAGGCACATGGGCTACTAACAGCTTACTACACAACATGCACTTAGTATTACTTTCTTAGCTACAGTATCCACTGCAATGGCACCACAGTGCATACATACAGGGCATGAGGTCTGGTGGGCTGTGTGTGATCATATATGTGTGTGTGTGTGTGTGTGACTGTGTACTCGTGTCTCTGCATAGATCTCTGTGTGTGTGTGTGTCTGAGTGTATCTATGTATGTACAGTGCATTCGGAAAGTATTCAGACTCCTTGACATTTTGTTACGTTAGCCTTTTTCTAAAAGTGATTTGTTACGTTAGCCTTTTTCTAAAAGTGATTAAATAGTATTTTTTCCCTCATCAATCTACACATAATACCCCATAATGACAAAGCAAAAACTGGTTTTTAGATTTTTTTTGCTAATTCATTAAAAATAAAAAAACATAAATATCACATTTACGTAAGTATTTTTTTTGCTGAGAAAACTTGGGGGGACAAATAAAATTTGGCACACGGGCTGCCAGTTGGGGAAACCTACTGTACAGCATGTATTGTGAATAAAGTCATCAGTCTCTCTAAGTTGAATTGTTGAATCATTCTGTGAGTCTCTGGCTCCAAATGGTTGGAATAGCTGCCAGAACCCTATTGTCATAGTTGAGAGGGGACCAAACCAACCTATTAATAATCTACTGCAATGGCACCACAGAGCATACATACAGGGCATGAGGTCTGGTGGGCTGTGTGTGATCATATGTGTGTGTGTGACTGTGTACTCGTGTCTCTGCATAGATCTCTGTGTGTGTGTCTGAGTGTATCTATGTATTTGGAAAGTATTCAGACCCCTTGTCTCTTTCCACATTTTGTTACGCCTTATTCTAAAATGGATTCAATTGTTTTTTTTCTTCTCATCAATCTACACAGTACCAATACCCCATAATGACAAAGCAAAAACAGGTTTAAATTTTTTTTTCATACATTTACATAAGTATTCAGACCCTTTATTCAGTACTTTGTCGAAGCACCTTTGGCAGCGATTACAGCCTCGAGTCTTTTTGGGTATGACAGTACAAGCTTGGCACACCTGTATTTGGGGAGTTTCTCCCATTCTTCTCTGCAGATCCTCTCAAGCTCTGTCAGGTTGGATGGGGAGCGTTGCTGCACAGCCATTTTCTGGTCTCTCCAGAGATGTTCGATCGGGTTCAAGTCTGCGCTCTTGCTGGGCCACTGAAGGGCATTCAGAGACTTGTCCCGAAGCCACTCCTGCGTTGTCTTGGCTGTGTGCTTTGGGTCATTGTCCTATTGGAAGGTGAACCTTCGCCCCAGTCTGAGGTCCTGAGCACTCTGGAGCAGGTTTTCATCAAGGATCTCTCTGTACTTTGCTCCATTCATCTTTCCCTCGATCCTGACTAGTCTCCCAGTCCCTGCCGCTGAAAAACTTCCCCACAGCATGATGCTGCCACCACCATGCTTCACCGTAGGGATGGTATTGGCCAGATGATGAGCTGTGCTGGTTTCCTCCAGACGTGACGCTTGGCATTCAGGCCAAAGAGTTCAATCTTGGTTTCATCAGACCAGAGAATCTTGTTTCTCATGGTCTGAGAGTCCTTTAGGTGCCTTTTGGCAAACTCCAAGCGGGCTGTCATGTGCCTTTTACTGAGGAGTGGCTTCCGTCTGGTCACTCTACCATAAAGGCCTGGTTGGTGGAGTGCTGAAGAGATGGTTGTCCTTCTGGAAGTTTCTCCCATCTCCACAGAGGAACTCTGGAGCTCTGTCAGAGTAACCATCGGGTTCTTGGTCACCTCCCGGGCGGCCAGCTCTAGGAAGAGTATTGGTGGTTCCAAACTTCTTCCATTTAAGAATGATGGAGGCCACTGTGTTCTTGGGGACTTTCAATGCTGCAGAAATGTTTTGGCACCCTTCCCCAGATCTGTGCCTCGACACAGTCCTGTCTCTGAGCTCTACGGACAATTCCTTCATCCTCATGGCTTGGTTTTTGCTATGACATGCACTGCCAACTGTCGGACCTTATATAGACAGGTGTGCGCCTTTCCAAATCATTTTTCAATCAATTGAATTTACCACAGGTGGACTCCAATCAAGTTGTAGAAACATCTCAAGGATGATCAATGGAAACAGGATTCACCTAAGCTCAATTTCGAGTCTCATAGCAATGGGTGAATACTTATGTAAATAAGGTATTTCTGTTTTTTAGTTTTTAATACATTTGCTAAAATTGATTAATACCTGTTTTCGCTTTGTCATTATGGGGTATTGTGTGTTGATTGAGAAAATAAATAAATATCCATTTTAGAATAAGCCTGTAACGTAACAAAATGTGGAAAAGGTCAAACGGTCTGAATACTTTCCGAATGCACTGTGTGCATGTGTGTAGGCAGTTGGCACGGCGTTGTGTGTTCTGCTGTGTGTATATTTCTCCTGGTAAATTATTGGTGTGTGCGCATATTTTTCCTATTGTTGGTAAATGAGCACGCCTACAGGCCTCACGACGTCTGTCTGTAAGCTGCTGTCCCTCCGCCACAATGTCCTAATTAATTTACTCTACTGCAAATAAAACTAAGACTGGAAATAAATAACCAGCACATTCTGTCTGTTCTGTTCCCCTTAAACACACACACACACACACACACACACAGACACACATTCTGTTGCTGTCTGCTCCCCTCTCCCTCCCTTTCATGTTTCCAGTCAAAATTACTTGTTCCTGGAAGCAGAGGTTTGAGAAATTGCCCCGACCCTCTCTCATTTATCAATCGTGTGCAGAACAAATTTGTGTGTGAATGGTTCGTAGGATTTCAGCATTTGTGAAAGGTTTAGGAACTCAAATTGTTAAACAAACCATTTAGGGTGTAAGAAACGTGATAAATGTTGTGTGGGAGGGAGCTGTTAGTAAGCTGGGTTGGAAGAGAGAGTGTTGGTAGCTTGAACAACAGGTAAACAAACCACCTCCAAGGTGTCAAACATTGGATCAAATCTTGTGTGGGACTTGTGAGAGTGTAGGCTGGTGTTACTTTGCTGGTTCTGCTTTACTGACTGCCATCAATTGTTGAGTCATCGCCTATCATATCGTCCTCCGTTAGACTCACAACAGTATAGATGAGATTGAGCAGACGTACAGTTCTCAAATATGTCATGCCAGTGTCTCATCTATGATGGTGCTAGCTGTTAGTGTATGACTCATTGTTAATAGCACACATATAGAACCCTGAGAGACCAACAGCATGCTGGGTGAACAAGAATACGGTAGAAATGTTTTCCCAGAGGGAGCCTTATAGCTGGGGAGAAATGCCAAACTGGCATGAACGGATTGCAGTGTTAATTCCTGGTAGAATAGCAAGAGAAGGGCAGTGTTGTTGTTGTTGTGGGTGGTGAAGCAGACCAAGGACTAGCCTGGAGCCGGGGATGTGCCCTCATTGCACCCTGCCTGCTTCCATCCCAGGCGCCAGTCCCTGTGTCCACATTAAACCTCTCCTCCTCCTCTTCTGTAATGGCGCGACAGGGCCAGAGAGGCACATGCAATATTACATTATTGTATTTGTGTGGTGGGCAGTCAGGGGAAGCAAGCCAGATGCATAACAGTGAGGTTAAAGGAGTAGAGGGGGAGGAGAGTAAGGAGGGGGGAGAAAGAAAGCGATTGAGAGAGACGCAGAGAGAGAGACTGATAAAGAGAGTCAGTAGAGTGAGTCAGGAAGCGTTGCTGCCAGCCAGGCAGGCCCTGGCTCTGTGCTGCGTCCAAAATGGCACCCTAACCCCTATATAGAGCACTTCTAGTAGTATTATTATTATATATAAGTAGTGTGCTACATAGGGAATAGGGTATCATTTTGGACAGAGACCTGCTCTCACAGAGATGGGTGTGGTGTAGCCGGTCTGGTGCCAGTGATGAGCAGGGCTCAGTCACAAGGGCTGCTTATCTACCCCGCTCCTCCCCTCCCTCTCTCCCCCAGACTCCCCCGCTCCATTGGGTTACTGCTGCCAGCCGCCACCGCTAGACGCCATGCAAGGAATTAGCTTGGAGTGCTGGGGCAGCACTGTGGCCGCTGGGCTAGCCACAGACTGGGGGCTAGGGCGTCACTAACACACCACAGACCCAGACGGGGTACTGGGGGGGACCGGACAGAGGGGAAAGCGGGGAAGTCACCATGGTCTGTAGTTTTTTTGCTGTGGATGGTGTTTGTTTATGTCCTTTGGCTGAGACGCTGAGACGTCAAGGCAGTTTTTCCACCCACCGGATCCATACAGGCCAGCTACAGGGCATTAGGCTGAGTTGGACAGAGTCAGACACACACACACACACACACACACACACACACACACACACACACACACACACACACACACACACACACACACACACACACACACACACACACACACACACACACACACACACACACACACACACACACACACACACACACACACACACACACACACACACACACACACACACACACACACACACACACACACACACACACACACACACACACACACACACACACACACACACACACACACACACACACACACACACACACACACACACACACACACACACACACACACACACACACACACACACACACACACACACACACACACACACACACACACACACACACACACACACACACACACACACACACACACACACACACACACACACACACACACACACACACACACACACACACACACACACACACACACACACACACACACACACACACACACACACACACACACACACACACACACACACACACACACACACACACACACACACACACACACACACACACACACACACACACACACACACACACACACACACACACACACACACACACACACACACACACACACACACACACACACACACACACACACACACACACACACACACACACACACACACACACACACACACACACACACACACACACACACACACACACACACACACACACACACACACACACACACACACACACACACACACACACACACACACACACACACACACACACACACACACACACACACACACACACACACACACACACACACACACACACACACACACACACACACACACACACACACACACACACACACACACACACACACACACACACACACACACACACACACACACACACACACACACACACACACACACACACACACACACACACACACACACACACACACACACACACACACACACACACACACACACACACACACACAAAGACTACTGCTCCCCAGTCATATTTTACATCTTACATTGACAAAATGCAATTGCTGTGCTTCAATTCTTTCTCCAAGCACACAGAGGAATATGGACCAAAGGATTAACCCAGCAGATAAAAGAAGGAACATGGTATTGACCATAGCAGAGCCATTACTGCCCATAATTGTGTAGGAAGAGCGGTCAGGCTGGGAAACAGGACTCTTGTCTGTCATGTAGTTCCTTCTATCACCTCTAGATGGAGACATATCCATTTCACTTTGATAAAGATTAGTCTTCTAACACACTGTCTGTGTTCTTTCTTCTGAGAGTGTAAGGCTTAGTAGAGCCAGAATGCACTGTGTTAAAAAAATACAATACCATGTTCAGCATCAACGCAGTGATTATTTTGAATAGCAACATCTCAATTCTTGTCCTTACATTCCTCTCTGTCCCAGGTCTTGTAGATTGCTTCTTTTCACTGTCCCATTTACTATACATTTACGTCTACAAAATATTTTAATAATATATATATTTATGAGCAGTTACTAGCGCCTATATCATGCGTTTCGCATTGCTTATAAGATGTTATAAATATGCTTATAAAGCACAGGGAAGAGGGTATTCATAGAAAGTGTTACCAATATTAATGTGGCTATGGATCCGAAGGCAGGGCCAGCACTAGCCTTTTAGGGGGCCTAAGTGGGATTTGGTTGGAGGGCCCTCCACGTCGCGGCAAAACAGTTTAATGGCCCCCCTCTTGATGGTGGAGAGAAATGTACGTTTTTAAAGTTCATTTCCTGCAATTCTACTCATTTTTGCTGTGGGGCATAGATCTTTTTCTTCTTCTGTTTTACAGCTAATTTCCTGCAATTCTGCACATTTTACCATAAGGCATATAGAAGTTTTAAAGCTTATTTCCTTATTTCGATACGCATCGGTCCCCGATTTCAAATGTTTAAGATACTACTGCATCGGTCCGCGGACCCCAAACTGATCTGAATGTACACTATATATACAAAATTATGTGGACACCCCAAATTAGTGCATTGGATTTATTTCAGCCACATCCGTTGCTGACAAGTGTATAACATCGAGCACACAGCCATGCAATCTACATAGACAAACATTGGCAGTAGAATGGTCTTTACTGCGTCATAGGATGCCACCGTTCCAACAAGTCAGTTTGTGAAATTTCTGCCCTGCTAGAGCTGCCCCGGTCAACTGTAAGTGCTGTTATTGTGAAGTGGAAACGTCTAGGAGCAACAACAGCTCAGCTGCAAGGTGGTAGGCCACACAAGCTCACCGAACGGGACCGGCGAGCACTGAAGCGAGTAAAAATGGTCTGTCCTTGGTTGCGACACTCATTACCGAGTTCCAAACTACCTCTGGAAGCAACGTCGGCACAATAACTGTTATCGGGAGCTTCAAGAAATGGTAGTTTCATTAACATGTTTTGCTCATATTACTACATACAGTACCATTCAAAAGTTTGGACACCTACTCATTCAAGGGTTTTTCTTTATTTTTACTATTTTCTACTTTGTAGAATAATGGTGAAGACATCAAAACTATGAAATAACACACATGGAATTATGTAACGAAAAAGTGTTAAACAAATCAAAATATATTTTATAGTTTAGATTCTTTAAAGTATCCACCCTTTTGCCTTGATGACAGCTATTGATACATTACTGGCTCAAACACTTAATCTGCAAAAATGACATGTTAATTTATTGGGTGATGGTGATTTCAGAACCAAAATGGGTGGACAAAAAACAGGCTACATGGGAATATGCATTTAGATCTTAGTTATGTACAGTGTGCAGATGGTGTTAAAGGGGAATAATGGCAAATTTCGAATATGTGTCTGTTCCTAAACCCTGCTGGCTCGTTGTTGGACTGTCTGTCAAAGTGCGCGCTTCTCTCACTCAGGGAGAGTGAGGTAGAGCGTGAGCTACATCACAGGGTTATACAGACCCCCATTCACTGCAGCACTAGATAGAACTTTGTGGAATAACGCAAATACAGTATACAAATGTAAATGTTCTGTCACAGCGAGAATACTAAAGTCCAATCGATTATGAGGTATGGCATATACATTTTTGTGATAATTTTGCGTCGCGGGTGCACAATTTTACTTTTTCTGAGATCTCTGCCAAGCAAGGAGGAAAGGAGCCGATCTAATCGCGCCTCCCACTTTTACCTTGCAGCCCCATTTCACCTGCCAATCAACGTTGTCCATCTTTCCTCTCTGACCGTAGGCTACATCCCTCCTTGCATGGTGTGATCAGATCATTACGGCAAAATATATCTACTAAAATGAGAGGGAAAGACAAGTGAGTGTGCAACAACGTTAACTTATGTAACAAATGTTTCATTAGATTGTAACTTTCCTACAGTAGCCAGCTGACAGTGAACATATCTTTGTAAATTAATTTATTTTGCAGATATAAAAGAAAGCCTAGGTACTAATGCATGCATCTATCGAAATGCGATTCATGCTCACTGTCCAAGTTTTCATTGGGGTAAATCAATTATGCTATTATTACATGTATGATTAGCCTACATTTACTTTTTAAATCAGTAGAATATTGACAATCATTTACAAAATTATGCAGGGGATTTAGTTTGCAAGCCAGGGCCAAATTGCCTTCCTCGAGCGAGCAAGAGAATGTGATGATGTAGGCTAATTTTATAAAATGTGAAAGTATTCTTATAGCCTGTTTGTATCAAATACACACGCGTAAATACCCTACTCCTTGAAAGTCGTGTATTGATTATACAGTGCCTTCAAAAAGTATTCATACACCTTGACTTTGTGTCATTGGCCTATGCACAATACCCCAGAATGTCAAAGCAGAATTATGTTTTTAGAAATGTTTACAAATTAATTACAATTGAAAAGCTGAAATATCTTGTCAATAAGGATTCAACCCCTTTTGTTATGGCAAGCCTAAATAAGTTCAGGAGTGAAAATGTGCTTAACAAGTCACATAATAAGTTGCATGGACTTACTGTGTGCAGAAATACGGTTTAACATGATTTTTTGAATGGCTACCTCATCTCTGTACACCACACATACAATTCTCTGTAAGGTCCCTCAGTCGAGCAGTGAATTTCAAACACAGATTCAACCACAAAGACGAGGGACGTTTTCCAAGGCCTTGCAAAGAAGGGCACCTATTGGTAGATGGCTATAAAAAATGTAAAAATTTAAAACGGACATTGAATATCCCTTTTGAGTATGGTGACGTTATTAATTGCACTTTGGATGGTGTATCAATACACCCACTCATTACAAATATACATTTGTCCTTCAGTTGCCGGAGAGGAAGGAAGCTGCTCAGGGATTTCACCATGAGGCCAATGGTTAAAACAGTTACAGAGTTGAATGGCTGTGATAGGAGGAAACTCCACAATACTAACCTAATTGACACAGTGAAAAGAAGGAAGCTTGTACAGAATAAGGCACTAAAGTAAAATTGCAAAAAATGTGGCAAAGAAATGAACTTTATGTCCTGAATAAAAAGCGTTATGTTTGGAGCAAATCCAACAGAACACATCACTGATTACCACTCTTCATATTTTCAAGCATGGTGGTGGCTGCATCACGTTATGGGTATGCTTGTCATCAGCAAGGACTGACGGAAAACCATGTTCAGTCTGCTTTCCAACATACACTGAGAGACAAATGCACCTTTCAGCAGGACAATAACCTAAAACACAAGGCCAAATATACACTGGAGTTGCTTACCAAGGCGGCAGTTAATGTTCCTGAGTAGCCTAGTTACAGTTTTTACTTAAATCGGCTTGAAAATCTATGGCAAGACTTGAAAATGGCTGTCTAGCAATGATAATCAACTTGACAGAGCTTGAAGAATTGAAATCCTTCAGTCTATTGACGCACCCGTGCGTCAATCTAAGTAACATAAAAATCCACATCAAAATCTGTCAGTTTAAGCTAGAGATATTGCATGGGTATCGTCACAATCCACCACATCCGCCTATGTCTGCCTTCCGCATCTGCTGTAGAAGGTGGCCGAGCTACTGCGGTGTTTGTCAGACCGTGAAACATCCCGAAAATCATTCTTCTCACGAAAACGTCTGTAGCGTCCAAACGGTTTGGCCTATAAACTATTATGACCACTCTATGGAAAGGGTGAGGCTCTCACAAACACGATTGTGTTCTCCGCTTTGCGCAAGTGTCATGGGACTCGTCTGAAGGTAACCCATACAAACTAATGGAAGTATGGAGGTAGTTTTGTGCCAACAAAAATAAGGGATTAAATATGTGTAAAAAATAAATATATATATATATACATACATACATACATACATACATACATACATACATACATACATACATACATACATACATACATACATACTGTGGGGAGAACAAGGATTTTATACTTAATTTGCATTTTATTGCATGTCATAAGTTTTTGATCACCTACCAACCAGTAAGAATTCCGGCTCTCACAGACCTGTTAGTTTTTCTTTAAGAAGCCCTCCTGTTCTCCACTCATTACCTGTATTAACTGCACCTGTTTGAACTTTATAAAAGACACCTGTCCACACACTCAATCAAACAGACTCCAACCTCTCCACAATGGCCAAGACCAGAGAGCTGTGTAAGGACATCAGGGATAAAATTGTAGACCTCCACAAGGCTGGGATGGGCTATAGAACAATAGGCAAGCAGCTTGGTGAGAAGGCAACAACTGTTGGCGCAATTATTAGAAAATGGAAGAAGTTCAAGATGACGGTCAATCACCCTCGGTCTGGGGCTCCATGCAAGATCTCACCTCGTGGGGCATCAATGATCATGAGGAAGGTGAGGGATCAGCCCAGAACTACACGGCAGGACCTGGTCAATGACCTGAAGAGAGGTGGGACCACAGTCTCAAAGAAAACCATTAGTAACACACTATGCCGTCATGGATTAAAATCCTGCAGCGCACACAAGGTCCCCCTCCTCAAGCCAGCGCATGTCCAGGCCTGTCTGAAGTTTGCCAAAGACCATCTGGATGATCCAGAGGAGGAATGGGAGAAGGTCATGTGGTCTGATGAGACAAAAATATAGCTTTTTGGTCTAAACTCCACTCGCCGTGTTTGGAGGAAGAAGAAGGATGAGGACAACCCCAAGAACACCATCCCAACCGTGAAGCATGGAGGTGGAAACATCATTCTTTGGGGTTGCTTTTCTGCAAAGGGGACAGGACGACTGCACCGTATTGAGGGGAGGATGGATGGGGCCATGTATCGCGAGATCTTGGCCAACAACCTCCTTCCCTCAGTAAGAGCATTGAAGATGGGTCGTGGCTGGGTCTTCCAGCATGACAACGACCCAAAACACACAGCCAGGGCAACTAAGGAGTGGCTCCGTAAGAAGCATCTCAAGGTCCTGGAGTGGCCTAGCCAGTCTCCAGACCTGAACCCAATAGAAAATCTTTGGAGGGAGCTGAAAGTCCGTATTGCCCAGCGACAGCCCCGAAAGGTCTGTATGGAGGAGTGGGCCAAAATCCCTGCTGCAGTGTGTGCAAACCTGGTCAAGACCTACAGAAAACGTATGATCTCTATAATTGCAAACAAAGGTTTCTGTACCAAATATTAAGTTCTGCTTTTCTGATGTATCAAATACTTATGTAATGCAATAAAATGCAAATTAATTACTTAAAAATCATACAATGTGATTTTCTGGATTTTTGTTTTAGATTCCGTCTCTCACAGTTGAAGTGTACCTATGATAAAAAATTACAGACCTCTACATGCTTTGTAAGTAGGAAAACCTGCAAAATCGGCAGTGTATCAAATACTTGTTCTCCCCACTGTGTGTGTGTGTGTATGTATATATATATATATATATATATATATATATATATATATATATATATATATATATATATATATATATATATATATATATATATATATATATTTCCTGAGCTTTCTTATATCACCTAGATATAGGACAGACACTTCAAAACCTTATTCCAAGGGGTGTGAATACTGTCGTGATGAATGCCCGTCACTGCAATCAACAGCTGCAGTGTTGCTCATTGATTAACCCCGGTTACCCCGCATCATGGAATAGGCTATGTGAATGTTGATAAAGACAAAAGGTGGAAAAATTTGATTATTTGATTTGGATGGATGGTTGACATGACGAAGGTAGGCAGATATTTTCTTATCTAAAATGTGGGGTAAACTTTGCTTCAGTATACCCTTCTTGAGCTTGTTGTCATGTTCGTTGTGTAAAGGATCAGACTGCAGACCGTCGCTGGAGACTCTGGACTGCAGACCGTCGCTGGAGGCTCTGGACTGCATACCGTCGCAGGAGGATCCGGGCCATGGACCATCACTGGAGTCTTCGGGCCATGGATCATCACTGGAGTCTTCGGGCCATGGATCATCACAGGAGGATTCTGCTAAATGGCATATTATTATTATTATTCGGGCCATGGATCGTCACTGGAGGCTTCGTGCCATGGATCGTCACTGGAGGCTTCGTGCCATGGATCGTCACTGGAGGCTTCGGGCCATGGATCATCACTGGAGGCTTCGGGCCATGGATCATCACTGGAGGCTTCGGGCCATGGATCATCACAGGAGGATTCTGCTAAATGGCATATTATTATTATTATTCGGACCATGGATCGTCACTGGAGGCTTCGTGCCATGGATCGTCACTGGAGGCTTCGTGCCATGGATCGTCACTGGAGGCTTCGTGCCATGGATCGTCACTGGAGGCTTCGGGCCATGGATCATCACTGGAGGCTTCGGGCCATGGATCATCACTGGAGTGCGGGGCGCTGGCACAGGACGCACTGGGCTGTGGACACGCACCACTGATTTGGTGCGAGGAGCAGGTACGGGCCGTACCAGGCTGGGGACACGCACCACTGGTTTGGTGCGAGGAGCAGGTACGGGCCGTACCAGGCTGGGGACACGCACCACTGGTTTGGTGCGAGGAGCAGGCACGGGCCGTACCGGTCTGTGAAGGCGCACTGGCGGCACAGTGCGTAAAGCCGGCGCATAGCCTGGTGCCTGCACGGTCACACGCTCCTCAAAGCGAGTACGCGGAGTTGGCTCTGCTAAACCTGGCTCCGCCAGCCTCTGCTCTAAGGACCGAGCTCTCTGCTGCTGGAGGGTTAACTCCTCTCTCAGCTCCTCCTGTTGCCTGGCCTGCTCCTCTCTCCGTGCATCCACTGATTCCTTCTCCCTGTGGGCCTCCTGCAGCTCCTGCTCCCTCTTAACTAACAGCTCCCGTAAGGCGGTGGTCTCCTCTGAGTACTGAGCTGCAGGTCTTGGAGGGCATCTATCATAGCGGCTTCTTCTATCGCTATCTTCCTCTCCACCATCAGCCCTTCCAGGGCCTCCTGCTGCTCCGCCAACCACCCCGTGTGCCCCCCAACATTTTTTTTATTGGGGCTGCCTCTCGGGCTTCCTTCGTGATCGGGACCTTTTGAGTCGCCGTTTTTTCTCTCCTGCCTGGGCTTCTTCCTTCGCCCAGGGTCCCTTACCGGCCAATGTCTCCTCCCATGTCCAGAATGTTTTCCCCACCTGTGTCCATCATGTCTGCTCCTCCTGGCCAAGCTGCTTGGTCCGTTGGTGGTGAGATCTTCTGAAACGTTCGTTGTGTAAAGGATCGGACCAAGGTGCAGCGTGGTATGCGTACATAGTCGTTTATTTTAATAAACACCGACAAAATAACAAAATCCAACAGAACGTGAAGTTCAAGAGGCTAAACATCAAACAAGCAAAAACAGAAACAATATCCCACAACTAAGGTAGGCAACATGGCTGCCTAAGTATGATCCCCAATCAGAGACAACGACCGACAGCTGCCTCTGATTGGGAACCACACCCGGCCAACATAGAAATATATAAATTAGATTTCACACCCTGACCAACTCAACTAGAGATGTCAATGTCAGGGCGTGACACTTGTTATGTCCGTTTCGCTCACGGGACTCAAGCCTGGATGGGCTTGCGCCTAGTAAAAACAGCCTATTGCGCAATATATTCCAAAATTCAAACAAAATACACCAGCGACATCATTTAGGAGATTACAATTGTGAGCACAGTGTTTCTGATTAGATCGACAATTATCTTCTAATGTATTTGTGTGGCTACAATGGCATCTTTTAGAGCACAACATGAAATAGGCTACTACCGAGGTCTGATGATGCTTCTGACAATATAGTAAAAGGCGTGTTGTGATCTGGTGATGTGCTAATGTCTGATATAGGCTATTTTCAAAACTGCCTGTGTGTTGTGTTTATGAGGAGCACCCTCGTGTGTGTGTGTGTGTGTGTGTGTGTGTTGCGTGAGCTGGCTGCTGTTTCATCCTTGCTTGGCAGAGATGGAAAAGGTACAATTGTGAACCCGTGACCCAAATGTATCACATATCTCACAATCGATTGGACTTCCCGAATTTAGTATTTTCACTGTGACAGAACGTTTATATTTTTCGTAGATTTGCGTTATTCCACAAAGTTCCATCTTGCGCTGCAGTGAGCGGGTGGGGGGGGGGGGGGGGGCTGTATAACCCCACATGTTTTGCTTAGTCTCGCACACTGTTGAGTTGTGACCCCATGAGAAGAATGTGATCATTCTCACAATCATCCTAAAATCTCATAAGAAATTAGGTGGTGTTTTTTGTCTTACAGTAATGTTATACTATGCTATTATATTTAGTTTTGTTATGTAGAATATTAATCATTATGTGGTCCTGCAGACATTGATTCAGCTTTGATCTAACTTTATTAAACAAACACCATTCGCCAGAGTAGCCTGTTCTCTACGAGTAAAGCAGAGACTGTGCATAAAGTAGAGAATCCTGCACATGCGTGGAAGCTTCTGAACCTTTAGCCCCCAAGAAGAAAGGTCCAGAAAAGTTGGAACCACAGCCACTCCATATTAATGTTCTCTTTCCCCGTGTTTCCTCCAGGTGGGTTGTGGAGTGTGTTCACGCTGGGTGGAGCTGGCACTAAGCCAGGATTGGACCAGGAACAGAACCCTCTGCCACTGTCCAATCAGAGTCTGTTATTGCTCCTGGTGCTAGTCAATCTGACAGATGGACCCAACGACTGTCCCAACCCCTACAGACAGGCTGTCAAATGCTTCAAAAACACACAAGGTACAGAATATGCACTAGTACCAGTAAAAGATGACGGGGAACTTTCAATGAATGGGTACTAAACATGTGTGTGTTTTCCACAGACACGTCGTCCATCCCTACAGAGCAGCATCATATGTTCCAGATCAACTTCAACAGCCTTTACACAGCTCTGTGTGAGCAGCAGAGATCCGACCAGGCTACACTGCTACTCTACACACTGCTACATCAGAACACCAACATGAGGACATACATGCTGTCACGCACAGACATGGAGAACCTGGTGAGTTGGAGTCGCTAATACACATGCGCACACACACACTACTCTCTGCACACTGCTGCGTCAAAACATGAGGACATATACTCAGTATATTAGGTACACACATCTAGTACTGGGTATAACACCCCTTTGCCTCCAGAACATCCTGCATTTTTCAGGGCATAGAAACGTTGCTCAATTAGTATCAAGTATTACTCCACCACTACGACCCTGTACTGTTGACACCAGGCAGGATGGGGCCATGGACTCATGTTGCTTACGCCAAATCCGGACTCTGCCATTAGCATGACGCAACAGGAACCGGGATTGGTCGGACCAGGCAATGTTTTTGTGAACGGAGTGGTGTACCTAATAAACTAGCCACTGAGTGTACATGCTGTCACACACAAACATGGAGAACCTGGTAGTTAACACTAGAAAGGCCTCGAGGGACCCCCCTTCATGCCAATGACACGTCTTTTGTACATCAACATTCTAACAGTCTAATAAATACATTTCATATATCATATTGGAAAAATTATCCTTTGGTTCTGTTTATGAAGGTCTCAGGTAACATTAGAATGCAAAATAAAAATGATTTCAAAGACCATAATAACATTTTCATTCGTTTGTTACTGTAGGCTATATGTAGAAATGAAAAACCACGAAAATTGAAGAGTTAAATCCAATCGCAAAGAAATCCATTAATTTTGTTTTGGCAGGTCTTTAGAAACATTATGGAAATTAGAAAATGTATTTCAAAAGAACAGAATTTTAAGTTGTATTATGTTACTAGTCTTTGCTTAGTAGCCTGAGCAATGCTGCCGCGAGTGCTCACATGTTGAACGCATGGAACAGCGGTTATTCTTGGAACAAGTGATATTTTGAAATAGAGCTCACCTCTTGAATTCTGGGAGTTATTTGACAAAGGTAAGTGTTTTAGAAACGGCAGAATCTGCTGTTTCCGATGCTATATAGAAATCAAAACATATTTCCTGCATGTAACTCTATAGGAAGACTTGAAAGAGTTTTTTTTTGGCGCTCTATTTCCCTGCCTGTGTGTCAATTCCAAGCTGCGTCCAGCTCTTCATGTACAATTTGACGATTTATAATATTGTCACACATTAGACTATTGTCAATTTAATCTTGTCTCTAGGCTAACTATTATTGTATGTGTGAAACTAGTTTCGATATAGTTTAGGTCTAGTTTGGATGGGCCATCAGCTGCACAGGCTCACTGGCGATGAATGAAGGGCAAGGGGGAATAATGACATGTCCTCTTAAAACTGCTTATAACACACATTCTGTTTGATATTAAGATTCTAACAACGACACTGTTATATAGGAACGGTCAAGAGCATGACTTTAAAAATGGCAGAGTAATCAAAAATGTAAACTCGTTCTACATCCACATGACGCTCTCAGTTTTTGTGGTGTTAATACAATAAAAAAAAATCTCCATGAAGGATTTTT
>NW_028159564.1:0-1000 GCF_964263955.1 Coregonus lavaretus
TGGCAATCACCCCAGATGGTTACAGTCTAGACATTCGTATCAGCTCGCTCTCTTTTCTTAACAGAATTAAACTTCATACATAGTGTAGCTGCAGTGTATGTGTGTGCTGTGTAAATGTCACAGCCATGGGCAGGGCCTGTGTTATGGTTTCCATATGTCTGGACCTGAAAGGGGCGTTTCCCATAAGAGGAGGAGGTGTAGTTCTCAAGCTTTGACACTTGGGGGCGATGAGGCAGACAGTTTTCGGCAGGTTGGCATTTACAGTGTCATCAAATCAAATCAAATTTTATTGGTCGCATACACATATTTAGCTGATGTTATTGCGGGTGTAGCGAAATGCTTGTGTTCCTAGCTCCAACAGTGCAGTAGTATCTAACAATTCACAACAATACATATAAATCTAAAAGTAAAGGAATAGAATTAAGAAATATATAAATAAAGGATGAGCAATGTCGGAGTGGCATTGACTAGAATACAGTAGAATTCAGAAAGTTTTCACACCCCTTGGCTTTTTCCACATTTTGTTGTGTTACAGCC
The DNA here is from genome assembly GCF_964263955.1 of Coregonus lavaretus. Classification (NCBI taxonomy): domain Eukaryota; kingdom Metazoa; phylum Chordata; class Actinopteri; order Salmoniformes; family Salmonidae; genus Coregonus; species Coregonus lavaretus. The sequence goes on from NW_028159564.1 coordinate 538, forward strand.
TGAATTTTAAATGGATTAAATTGAGATTTGGTGTCACTGGCCTACACACAATACCCCATAATGTCAAAGTGGAATTATGTTTTTAGAATTTGTTATACAAATTAATAAAAACTGAAAAGCTGAAATGTCTTGAGTCAATAAGTATCCAACCCCTTTGCTATGGCAAGCCTAAATAAGTTCAGGAGTAAAAATGTTTTTAACAAGTCACATAATAAGTTGCAATAATAGTGTTTAACCCTCCCGTTGTCCTAGGGTCAAAATGACCCGCCACTGTGTTGAACCAACTTTATTTAATTTTTATATTTTTGGGATCATTTGTGAGAAGGAGGCAGTGAGACTTTAAAGAAAGTATCACTGCCTCCTTCTAACAAATGATCAAAAAATATAAAAATTAAATAAAGTTGGTTCAACACAGTGGCGGGTCATTTTGACCCTAGGACAACGGGAGGGTTAACATGATTTT
>NW_028159563.1:0-1000 GCF_964263955.1 Coregonus lavaretus
CTGATTCTCAACGGACAGAGGAAAACCAAACCGGGTGTTCTGTTCTTTCCAACCAAATGGTCCCTTCTCCGCTTCGTGGACTGACTGTCACTGTGAAGACTATCAGAAGGACTATTAGGAAAGATATATTTAGAAACTACTCTTCCTTCTATCATAAGACTATTAGGAAAGATATATTTAGAAACTACTCTCCCTTCTATCAGAAGAAAAACCCTTTGTGTGCATCACTAAGCCTAAAACAGAACAATGTTTTTTATTTTGTGTAAAATATCAAACTGATGGCTAAACCTCTTTAGGGTAGGCAATTAGCTACAGAGAGATTGTGACTGCCTTACAAATGTGATCAGAGTCAAAATGATGGGTTATTTCTCCCGCCCTCCCAGAAGGAGCTCTTAGGCAGGAAGTGAAACCAGAAGAAACATATCAAGATTCAGGAACAGACTGTATGAAGACTAGGAGCATTGGGAACACACACACTTACACACACTTACACACAACTTACACACACACACACACACACACACACACACACACACACATACACACACACACTTACACACACACACACACACACACACACCACACTTACACACACACACACACACTTACACACACACACACACACACACACACACACACACACACACACACACACACACACACTTACACACACACACACATGCATACACACACACAAGTACACACACATACACGCACGCACACACACATGTGCGTGCGCACACCTACACACACAACACTTACACACACACACACACACTTACACACACACACACACACACACGCATACACACACACACACACGCATACAACACACACACGCATACACAAGTACACACACACACGCACCCTGTCATAATAAAATAAGAGCTGTCCTTACGTTCTCCTGGTGTTGTATTCATGTGGGTTCAGTATTCCGGACTCCTGCAAGTGATCTGATGCAGGAGTCGGACCAGCTCCAGTCCTGTGGTCAGCTCATCCT
>NW_028159562.1:0-44407 GCF_964263955.1 Coregonus lavaretus
AATGTTTGAACGGGGACCCTGTTGGCAGAACGTCCACTGTCTGTTCTTCTAACGATGTAAATGATGATCCTCTCCCCCCTACACTTTATCCATAGCTATATGAGTGAGGGGATACAGGGTGTGCAGCAGGACAGAACACAAAGCCATTTACAGTCAGGTAGGACTCTAGTGTGTGTGGTTCGCTGTGGTTGACCATAAGTGACATAGAGAAAGGAGGGATGGATTGGGAGGTGAATGCTGACAGATTGGCTGAATGGACTAGGCATCCAGCTGGACCGGTGCCACTCTCAGAGAAATCACGCTACGAGAGGATTTGGTTTCCACAGTCAGTCACCGTGTGCATGCACCACCACCACAGAACAAACTACTCAACGTTACATTCACATTAAAGGTTGCAATACATACTCACAATGTCAGTGGTTCAAGCCTTAGTTTGTACCAGGGTTGGGAGAAATTCAACTTAAAACGAGTAAATTCAGGAAGTAAACTGAAATTCCAATGAAACTTTTTCTGAATCGGAATTTAAATGGAATTGGCCCTAACCCTGTCATTATAAGTCATTTTAAATCTTAGCTCATATAACATAACAGGGTGAACTATAAGACATTTACTGTACTAATAACTGATCTATAACTAACACGGACTGCTCTCCTCTTTTAGAAGTCGTGCACCAAGGTGATACTGTTATTATCGAAGCACGACACAGCTCTGCACCTCGTTTGGCGTGAACTACTTTAGTTAACGAGCCCTCGCATTATTGCACCCAGCACTTTAGTAGGTCTTCACTGGATCTCAGAAAAATCAAAGAGGGAAGTAAAAAATAAACATCAAAGAAAATACTTGTGGAATAAATAATCGTCAACAGCCACCCAAAACAACATAAAACAACAAACAGCAAGAAAAGCCTGGCCAAAAGTGGTTGTACAGTACAGCACTTCCCCTAGTTAATAAGCTAGTTACTGTGTGAACTGAGGCCTAGCAATAGCAGCCATAGTCAGAACTATGCTTGATAAATGAGACCGTGCCACTTAAGTCCTGAAAGCTCAGATTTAGCTTTACCAGTAGAACAACTTCTAAAAACTACAGTTGTTTTTGAGGTTGTTTGGTTCATTCATCATTGCTAAGGTCAAATCTGCAATGCCACAACACAAGACTCTTTTAGCATTAATGGAAAATACGTACACTAAAAACATGCAGTGGAACAGCTGAGATTGTTCACATACGTAAAAATGCATGCACACATGACTGTAAGTTGCTTTGGATAAAAGCGTCTGCTAAATGGCATATTATTATTATTATTATTATTATTATTATTATTATTATTATTATTATTATTATTATTATTATTATACAAAAATAGTGTATGTATAGTGTATGTATGCATATATGTATGCATGTGTATATATATATGTGTATGTGTGTTTATATGTATATATGTATATATATAAATATATATATATATATATATATATATATATATATATATATATATATGCGAGAAAAAAACAACATATGGGGGATTGGAAGTGATGCAGACAATTACATTACACAAGTTACACTCTATCTGCAATATTAAAGCTGATCTACCCCTAAAAAAAATGTAAAAAGCAAAAGAGAGAGAGACAGAGAGATGTTGGCAGAGAACCAGGCTTAATGTTATTCAGCCTCCCACTCTGCTGCCTTCTCTCCTCTCAGTGTCAGAAGGTTGAGGCAAGATGAGACAGAGGAACAGCATAAATGGGATTTGGCCTTTTGAAGAGTATTGATTTGGAAATTAGAGCGAGATCCAGGATTTACCAGAGGATCTTGTATAAGACTATCTTTAAGGATATACCAGTTCACACACTTAGCTTTGTTGTGTCTTTAGGTGACTGGTACAAAGTCAAGCATGTTGGTGGAGTGGGAGATGGTGGCATCGAACAGTTCTGCATGCCTGAGATTCAGTTTTTGCCCTTGACAGTTTGGTTGTCCCCTCTAACATTCCACCTCAGATATCTATATCCTGCACAGTCCGCAGAAACAACAGTGTCTACAGAGTCTAAATAGCTGCATTTCAACTGGAGTTTTTTTTAAAAGTGAAGTGTTCACACCTTATCTTCTTTGATGCAGAGTCTAGCTAAGTGTCCACACCTTACCAATCTGCTTAACTCTCAGGAGGCTGGCTAACCTCTGGTCCTTTTAAAACATAATTATGTGTCTGTGCTGCCTTGTGAGTGCCATCCTCCGTATTAATTAGCCGATGGACTGGAAACGAGCTGTTTAAACTTTGATGCCAAATGGATTCGTTCAGTGGAAGTGGTACTAGCCACACTACTCAGAGAGAAGTTTTAAACCAAACCAAAGAAAACTATTTTTTTTCTGATTGACATTTAGCTTTGAATGAATAATTTATGATGTTGGAATGGTTGTAATAACATTTTTTTGATAGGCTACTGACATATACAGTACTAACCTAATGTTACCATGTTTTCTACCATCAGAAATGGATGATTAAATTATGTAATGATATCTCTCTGTGTGAGGTAACATCTCACACTTCAGACCTACTCTCCAAACCTCAGACTTCACTTCAGAAAATGTTTGCTCTCACATTTTTTTTGCATTTCCATCATCTTGTGTGACATGAACATTGAATTGGTTTAGCACTTTGTAAAGTGTAATGATCTTCCCCCATCGGCAATTCTCTGTGACAATTCAAGGGAAATAAGTTCGTTCTGTCATGTGTGGCAACATTCACTCCCGTTCCACTTCCACTTCTAACAGATCTGGGCCGGCTCAGTGGAGAATAGAATACCTTGAAAGGAAACGTTCTCAAAGTTGTTTCTCTGAGGAGGAAGTACAGAACAAAGCCTCCATTATCAGACCTGTCTTCCTTCTGTGCAGAAGCCCTCTTATTCTCTCATTCCAAACGAGCTCTGGGACCCCTGTCTCCCCTCTCAGCCCAATCTCTATTCAAGATCCACAGTGTCTCACCATTTTGTCTTGGCTTACAGGAGACTGAACTCTGATCTCGTCTCCTCTCGGTGTTTATAATAGGCATGTAGAGTAGGCCAAGGGGTTTTCTCGTTTGGGCAAAAGTCCGTCCTCCATCCTCTCTCCTCCATCCTCTCTCCTCTGTGACCCGGAAGTGGTCATAGAGTGTCAGGCCATTAGTAGTCAAACGGAAGTCGGGCCCCTCCCCTCCTCCATATCCTCCTTTTAGTGAGGAAGCCCAAGTGTATCCTACCAGGAAGGGTTTTAATATCTGCCACACCCCCTTTGAATCAGCTGTTGTTTTGTCTGAGTTGAAAAGCGTGCTCACATTTAAAAACAATATTCTACTTCTTCCTTTTATCTATAAAATGTCTTGCACATCTAATTTAATTTGTTTTGATCACTTGACACATTTATTTTGGGATTCACTCCTGTAAATGTCATTTGGCTGATCACATGCGAAAGGAGAAGAAGAATTCAAACAAGCACATTTTCATCCACGTTCTCTCTCCTCGTCGCCACTACCCACTATCCAATACCCACTATCCACTACCCACTACCCACTACCCACTACCCACTACCCACTACCCACTACCCACTACCCACTACCCACTACCCACTACCCACTACCCACTATCCACTACCCACTACCCACTACCCACTACCCACTACCCACTACCCACTACCCACTACCCACTACCCACTATCCACTACCCACTACCCACTACCCACTACCCACTACCCACTACCCACTACCCACTACCCATTACCCACTACCCACTACCCACTACCCACTACCCACTATCCACTACCCACTACCCACTACCCACTACCCACTACCCACTACCCATTACCCACTACCCACTACCCACTACCCACTACACACTACACACTACCCACTACCCACTACCCACTATCCACTACCCACTATCCACTACCCACTACCCACTACCCACTACCCACTACCCACTATCCACTACCCACTACCCACTACCCACTACCCACTACCCACTAACTAAACTAAACTGAAAACTAGCTGTTATTGACAGCGAGGTTTGGAACTCTCCGTCTTACTGGTCTATTAACTAATTTACCACCTGGTGATGTCACCAGGCAGGCCAAAACTCCATCCCACCAAAACAGGCTGATATTTCAGGTGGTCTGTCACGATCGTTGGAGGAAGTGGACCAATGCGCAGCGTGATGAGTGAACACACTTTTAATTTAGATTCACCACACCGTGAAGTCCTAAGTAACAGACACAAACCATACACGGAACAAGATCCCACAAAACACTGTGGCAAAACAGGCTGCCTAAGTATGGTTCCCAATCAGAGACAACAATCAACAGCTGATTCACGTTGCCTCTGATTGAGAACCACACCGGCCAACATAGAAAACACATGAGCTAGATAAACAACCTAGAACACAGACACATAGAAACTACACACCCTGGCTCAACATAACAGAGTCCCAGAAACTACACACCCTGGCTCAACATAACAGAGTCCCAGAGCCAGGGCGTGACATGGTCATTTCAAACAACTCTTACACTAAAAGGGCATTATAATCATTTTTTACAATTTCACAGTATTATTCCAACCTCATAGTGTGGAAATATATATAAAACACAGGAAAATCACATTGTTGACTGCACTGGGCCTTTAAAATACATATTCGTAAACATTTACATCAACTATTGTGTGAATAAGTTTGTTTCTATTTAGATTTTGTTTTAAATTCCAAACAAATGCAAATGTCTAACACAGCTTGTAGTTTAGTAGACATGCATCAGAATCTATTTTGTTGAGTTCCAAATGGCATACTATTCCCTATGTAGTATACTACTTCTGACCAGGGCCCGTAGGGGGCGCTAAATACGGAATAGGGTACTAGGGGTTCTGGTCAGCAGTAGTGCACTATACAGGGAAAAAGGTGCAATTTGGAACATAGCCAGAATGTATTTGGTGGTGCTGGTGTTGGTGGTGGTGGTGGTGGTGATGGTGATGGTGGTGGTGGTGGTGAAGGTGGTGGTGACGGTGGTGGTGGTGGTGGTGGTGACGGTGGTGCTGGTGGTGACGGTGGTGGTGGTGGTGACGGTGGTGGTGGTGATGGTGATGGTGAGGGTGGTGGTGATGATGTGGATGATGGTAGTGATGGTGGTGATGGTGGTGATGGTGATGGTGTGGATGATGGTAGTGGTGATGGTGATGGTGATGGTGATGGTGATGGTGATGGTGATGGTGATGGTGGTGGTGGTGGTGGCAGCGATGGAGCCTTCTAATTTGAGGGAGTTGTCATACTGCTTTAGAGAGCTATATATTAATATCTCTGTTGTAAATTCTATTATTGGTTTGAAAACAGGGATGATTATCTCCTTCCGGCCGAGAGAGGAACAACAAATGAATGTACTCACGTAGGCTAATCAAAATGTGTAGAGATCCATCAGACAGAATGTATACACAATCGATAACGCCTTGAAAGACATTTAATAAGATGTAGACACATAGAGGCAGGAACAGGGGACCTGCGAGTGGATACCACCCGGGTATAACACGCGAACAGAAGAAACGCTTGGCAGCTTGTTTGAAAGCAGCGCTGCGGACCAGAAGCAGAAGAACGTGGTGTTTCAGTACGATCTGGTTAGAGTGACGGCATGGAGATCTGCTGTGCTGTGTGAGGATGTACAAACACATTCACGCACGCACTCACACACGCACACAAACACACACAAATGCGCGCGCACACACGGTTAGAATGGAGATCTGCTGTGCAGAGAGGTCTTCTGTGCTGTGTAGGATGTACAAACTCATTCGCGCGCACACACACACACACACACACACACACACACACACACACACACACACACACACACACACTCACACACACACACACGGTTAGAATGGAGATCTGCTGTGCTGTGACCTCACAGCACAGCGCAGTAGTTCTACCCCTCAAACAGGGAGACATGGGAAGCATTGACCTGTTCTTTCTAGAACTTTCCATCCTGTCCCCAACCAATCCTTCCAGATGATGAAAATGCTACTTGTACCATATTACACAGGAGTGCTCCTGTTCATGGCAGTTTGATCATGCTGGAAGGATTGATAGTCTGATCATGCTGGAAGGATTGATAGTCTGATCATGCTGGAAGGATTGGTAGTTTGATCATGCTGGAAGGATTGGTAGTTTGATCATGCTGGAAGGATTGATAGTCTGATCATGCTGGAAGGATTGGTAGTTTGATCATGCTGGAAGGACTGGTAGTCTGATCATGCTGGAAGGATTGATAGTCTGATCATGCTGGAAGGATTGATAGTCTGATCATGCTGGAAGGATTGATAGTCTGATCATGCTGGAAGGATTGGTAGTTTGATCATGCTGGAAGGATTGGTAGTTTGATCATGCTGGAAGGATTGGTAGTTTGATCATGCTGGAAGGATTGGTAGTTTGATCATGCTGGAAGTCTACATCTTATTAAATGTCTTTCAAGGCGTTATCGATTGTGTATACATTCTGTCTGATGGATCTCTACACATTTTGATTAGCCTACGTGAGTACATTGATTTGTTGTTCCTCTGTCGGCCGGAAGGAGATAATCATCCCTGTTTTTAAACCAATAATAGAATTTACAACAGATATATTAATATATAGCTCTCTATAGCAGTATGACAAATCCCTCAAATTAGAAACTGAATTTATTTCAGCAGCAGATGTCAGATTATGTTATTCCCATTGTAAAAAATTACTTGGTTGGGACATTGCTTAGCTAAACAGACACTTAAAAAAAATTGATTATTCCTGGAGTCCTGACTAGCTGAATGACTTATCAGTCATCTACATTCTAATACTACATTCAGGATCCTAGCAGGTCCTGTGAGCTATCAGATTGAACTCAGGAGAGAGTGGTGAGATGTTCAGCAAAAGCATCCTGTGTACCAAATGGCACCCTATTCTCTGTAGTGTGCCTATTGCCCTGGTCAAAAATAGTGCACTAAACAGGCAATAGGGTGCCAAATGGGACGCGGAAAAATAGGCTTCTGCTCTGCTTGGAGGCACAGAGGGGAACCACTATATATATGCTAATACGGTTTGTTTATTCAGATCAGGAAGATGATACGAAGACGGGAAAAGTGGAGTTGGGAAACGCATTCTATTCCCCAACACAGCTTTTTCTCGGCAGGTATTCTATTTTTTTGTGTTCTCATGTTTATCCCATTGTCCACTGAATGACCCCTTATCTTGTCATATGGCTAACATGGCAACAATATCTTATAGAATTAAGTTGAATTATACAATAACAGCATATTACTTGTATTATTGGTTATTTCCTGATCCCATGATTATCATTCTCCCACAATACTGTCATCTTCAAGCAAACTCTGAAAGTAAATATATAATCTATATCAATCTAGGTTACAGTAATATATAACAATCTAGTTTACAGTAATATATAACAATCTAGGTTACAGTAATATATAACAATCTAGGTTACAGTAATATATAACAATCTAGGTTACAGTCATATATAATAATCTAGTTTACAGTAATATATAACAATCTAGGTTACAGTAATATATAATAATCTAGGTTACAGTAATATATAATAATCTAGGTTACAGTAATATATAACAAGCTAGGTTACAGTAATATATAATAATCTAGGTTACAGTAATATATAACAATCTAGGTTACAGTAATATATAATAATCTAGGTTACAGTAATATATAACAATCTAGGTTACAGCAATATATCATAATCTAGGTTAGAGTAATATATAACAATCTAGGTTACAGTCATATATAATAATCTAGTTTACAGTAATATATAACAATCTAGGTTACAGTAATATATAATAATCTAGGTTACAGTAATATATAATAATCTAGGTTACAGTAATATATAACAAGCTAGGTTACAGTAATATATAATAATCTAGGTTACAGTAATATATAACAATCTAGGTTACAGTAATATATAATAATCTAGGTTACAGTAATATATAACAATCTAGGTTACAGTAATACATAATAATCTAGGTTACAGTAATATATAACAATCTATGTTACAGTAATATATCATAATCTAGGTTACAGTAATATATCATAATCTAGGTTACAGTAATATATAATAATCTAGGTTACAGTAATATATAATGATCTAGGTTACAGTAATATATAACAATCTAGGTTACAGTAATATATCATAATCTAGGTTACAGTAATATATCATAATCTAGGTTACAGTAATATATAACAATCTAGGTTACAGTAATATATCATAATCTAGGTTACAGTAATATATCATAATCTAGGTTACAGTAATATATAACAATCTAGGTTACAGTAATATATCATAATCTAGGTTACAGTAATACATAGTAATCTAGGTTACAGTAATATATCATAATCTAGGTTACAGTAATATATCATAATCTAGGTTACAGTAATATATAACAATCTAGGTTACAGTAATATATCATAATCTAGGTTACAGTAATACATAGTAATCTAGGTTACAGTAATATATCATAATCTAGGTTACAGTAATATATCATAATCTAGGTTACAGTAATATATAACAATCTAGGTTACAGTAATATATCATAATCTAGGTTACAGTAATACATAGTAATCTAGGTTACAGTAATATATCATAATCTAGGTTACAGTAATATATCATAATCTAGGTTACAGTAACATATCATAATCTACAGGTAACTGCCAAAATAAAGGAAACCCTTGAGTAAATTATGAATACAAAATATAATGAAAGCAGGTGCTTCCACACAGGTGTGGTTCCTGAGTTAATTAAGCAATTAACATACCATCATTCTTAGGGTCATACATTGGCTAGGAAAAAAATAGATCTCAGTGACTTTGAAGGAGGGGTCTCAAAGGAGCACTGGGTGTTTAAAGGGCGCCTCAGTCTCCATATCTCAACCCAATTCTGCATCGTTGGGAAAGAGCTCTCAAGGTAAGAATTTCAACTGTCCTGTTTTACACCTGTTGTATCCTCTGCACGTGGAGAATAAACGTTGAAACTTGAAACAGTTGAACACTTACGGGAGATTCTTGAGCGAAGCATGAGACAGCGTTTTCCACCACCATCAACAAAACACCAAATGATGGCGTTTCTCATGGAAGAATCTCTCCGATAGAGTTCCAGACACTTGTAGATTCTATGCCGAGGTTCTTTGAAGCTGTTCTGGCTCGTGGTGGCCCAACGCCCTATTAAGACACTTTATGTTGGTGATTCCTTTATTTTGGCAGTTACCTGTATGTATGTATGCTATAACAGGAGAGGAATAGAGTAATAGTGTGTAATAAATTGTTCTTTTAAGGTAATATTGAACTGTCACTCTAACATGACTGAGTATATTTGCATATGTGAGAACAATTAAACAGGCTTGCTTCATACGTTTCTCTGATCTCTCTCTCTCTCTCTCTCTATCTCTCTCTCTCTCTCTCTCTCTCTCTCTCTCTCTCTCTCTCTCTCTCTCTCTCTCCCCCCTCTCTCTCTCTCTCTCTCTCTCTCTCTCTCTCTCCCTCTCTCTCTCTCTCTCTCTCTCTCTCTCTCTCTCACACACACACTCACTCACAAATTATTCTGATCCCTCCTTCTTCCTGTTCCCACAGAAGACGGCCAGATGAATGAGTGAACAAATTACCATGAATTAAAACAGCATCAAGGGAAAAAAAAAAACTTGACCTTTTCCTATTTTCACGGAGTGTGTGTGTGTGTGTGTGTTTTAATTAGATCTGCCTCAACATATTGATCTTTTAAAAACCAATAGCTCACTCCTCATATTAGTTACCTCCGCGACAGAGAAATGATGCTGTGCTTATACCCAGATATATTCTGCTGCGTTGCCATAACTATAAATCCAATATTCCCATTAGGACATAAACCATTTTTCTCAAAAGTGCTTAAGAAAACAAAGGATCACCCGACTCTATAAATCTGAATCTCTGCCATCCATTCTTTAATATAACGAAACCAGCATTCACTCGACTGTGGTCAATGAAAATACTCATTCCTGGCTCTATCAGTTGGGAGGCTCTTGACACGTAACCTGCGTCCCAAAAAGGCACCCTGTTCCCTTCATGGGCTCTGGTAAAAAGTATCGTATTATATAGGGAATAAGGGTGTCATTTGGGACTCATATATAGTTTTTATACCACGCCTGCATTGGCGTGAAGCTGAAGCCTCCGTGGATATTACCATTATACCTAAATTTGAAATACAAAGAGGAATGAAAACCAGCAGCTTTATATTCCCAGTCTTAGTGTCATTGATCCCAAATCCCGACCCCTATTACTCGAAAGGTTCTCCTGCTGTTTAGTTAATTTCTCACACACAGAGAAGCTAGGCTGTTCTGCCTGCTCCGTCTTTCTCCATAGAGCTAGGCTGTTCTGCCTGCTCCGTCTTTCTCCAGAGAGCTAAGGCTGTTGTGCCTGCTCCGTCTTTCTCCAGAGAGCTAGGCTGTTCTGCCTGCTCCGTCTTTCTCCAGAGAGCTAGGCTGTTGTGCCTGCTCCGTCTTTCTCCAGAGAGCTAGGCTGTTCTGCCTGCTCCGTCTTTCTCCAGAGAGCTAGGCTGTTGTGCCTGCTCCATCTTTCTCCAGAGAGCTAGGCTGATGTGCCTGCTCCGTCTTTCTCCAGAGAGCTAGGCTGTTCTGCCTGCTCCGTCTTTCTCCAGAGAGCTAGGCTGTTCTGCCTGCTCCGTCTTTCTCCAGAGAGCTAGGCTGTTGTGCCTGCTCCATCTTTCTCCAGAGAGCTAGGCTGTTGCGCCTGCTCCGTCTTTCTCCAGAGAGAGCTAGGCTGTTCTGCCTGCTCCGTCTTTCTCCAGAGAGAGCTTGGCTGTACTGCCTGCTCCGTCTTTCTCCAGAGAGTTAGGCTGTTGTGCCTGCTCCGTCTTTCTTCAGAGAGCTAGGCTGTTGTGCCTGCTCCGTCTTTCTCCAGAGAGCTAGGCTGTTCTGCCTGCTCCGTCTTTCTCCAGAGAGAGCTTGGCTGTACTGCTTGCTCCTTCTTAAACACTTCAGCGGCAGAATATTTTTAGCATCCACCTTTGCAATCCACTGTTGCCGTGGAAGCAAATAAACAGTGTTCTATCCGAGGAATAATAGTGTTTAACATAATTTTTTATGACTATCTCATCTCTGTACCACACATACAGTGGCGAAAAAAAGTATTTAGTCAGCCACCAATTGTGCATGTTCTCCCACTTATAAAGATGAGAGAGGCCTGTAATTTTCATCATAGGTACACGTCAACTATGACAGACAAATTGAGGAAAAAAAATCCAGAAAATCACATTGTAGGATTTTTAATGAATTTATTTGCAAATTATGGTGGAAAACAAGTATTTGGTCACCCACAAACAAGCAAGATTTCTGGCTCTCACAGACCTGTAACTTCTTCTTTAAGAGGCTCCTCTGTCCTCCACTCGTTACCTGTATTAATGGCACCTGTTTGATCTTGTTATCAGTATAAAAGACACCTGTCCACAACCTCAAACAGTCACACTCCAAACTCCACTATGGCCAAGACCAAAGAGCTGTCAAAGGACACCAGAAACAAAATTTTAGACCTGCACCAGGCTGGGAAGACTGAATCTGCAATAGGTAAGCAGCTTGGTTTGAAGAAATCAACTGTGGGAGCAATTATTAGGAAATGGAAGACATACAAGACCACTGATAATCTCCCTCGATCTGGGGCTCCACGCAAGATCTCACCCCGTGGGGTCAAAATGATCACAAGAACGGTGAGCAAAAATCCCAGAACCACACGGGGGAACCTAGTGAATGACCTGCAGAGAGCTGGGTCCAAAGTAACAAAGCCTACCATCAGTAACACACTACACCGCCAGGGACTCAAATCCTGCAGTGCCAGACGTGTCCCCCTGCTTAAGCCAGTACATGTCCAGGCCCGTCTGAAGTTTGCTAGAGTGCATTTGGATGATCCAGAAGAGGATTGGGAGAATGTCATATGGTCAGATGAAACCAAAATAGAACTTTTTGGTAAAAACTCAACTCGTCGTGTTTGGAGGACAAAGAATGCTGAGTTGCATCCAAAGAACACCATACCTACTGTGAAGCATGGGGGTCGAAACATCCTGCTTTGGGGCTGTTTTTCTGCAAAGGGACCAGGACGACTGATCCGTGTAAAGGAAAGAATGAATGGGGCCATGTATCGTGAGATTTTGAGTGAAAACCTCCTTCCATCAGCAAGGGCATTGAAGATGAAACGTGGCTGGGTCTTTCAGCATGACAATGATCCCAAACACACCGCCCGGGCAATGAAGGAGTGGCTTCGTAAGAAGCATTTCAAGGTCCTGGAGTGGCCTAGCCAGTCTCCAGATCTCAACCCCATAGAAAATCTTTGGAGGGAGTTGAAAGTCCGTGTTGCCCAGCGACAGCCCGAAAACATCACTGCTCTAGAGGAGATCTGCATGGAGGAATGGGCCAAAATACCAGCAACAGTGTGTGAAAACCGTGTGAAGACTTACAGAAAACATTTGACCTGTGTCATTGCCAACAAAGGGTATATAACAAAGTATTGAGAAACTTTTGTTATTGACCAAATACTTATTTTCCACCATAATTTGCAAATATATTCATTAAAAATCCTACAATGTGATTTTCTGGAAAAAAAATTCTCATTTTGTCTGTCATAGTTGACGTGTACCTATGATGAAAATTACAGGCCTCTCTCATCTTTTTAAGTGGGAGAACTTGCACAATTGGTGGCTGACTAAATACTTTTTTCCCCCACTGTATATAAATTATCGGTCCCTCAGTCGAGCAGTGAATTTCAAACACAGATTGAACCACAAAGACCAGGGAGGTTTTCTAAAGCCTCGCAAAAAAGGGCACCCATACCTAGATGGGTAAAAACAGACATTGAATATCCTTTTGAGCATGGTGAAGTTATTAATTACACTTTGGATGGTGTATCAATACACCCAGTCACTACAAAGATACAGCCATCATTCCTGACTCAGTTGCCGGAGAGGAAGGAAACCGGTCAGGGATTTCACCATGAGGCCAATGGTGACTTTAAAACAGTTATAGCGTTTAATGGCTGTTATAGGAGAAAACTGAGGATGGATCAACAACATTGTAGTTACTCCACAATACTAATCTAATTGACAGAGTGAAAAGAAGGAAGCCTGACCAAAATAAAAACTTTCCAAAACATGGATCCTGTTTGAAACAAGGTACTAAAGTAATGCTGCAAAAAATGTGGCAAAGCAATTCACTTTTTGTCCTGTATACGAAGTGTCATGTTTGGGGCAAATCCAATACAACAAATCACGACCACCATCGTCGTGGGCAGCTCGATGGTGAGAGGTTTTGGCCTGCCTGCGGCCTGTGGGCCGACCAAGGTCCACTGTCACCCAGGCGCATGTGTCCAAGACATCAACTATTTCCTGCCCAAAATTTCTAGGCAACTACTCTAATATCGGAACCTTTGTCACTCACGTTGGATTTAACGACATTCGCTTTCGGCAATCTGAGGAACTGAAGAAAGACTATAACGTTCTCTTGAACACTCTTGTTTGCACAGGGAATAAAACAATCACATCTGGCCCCCTGCCGTGCTATAGAAGGGATTCAAGAACATTACATCCGCCTCGCTGCCCTAAACGAGTTCCTGAAGAAACTCTGCCAAGACAGGAATGTCTCCTTTTGTGACAATTTTGACTGGCTCTTTAAAAGAGATGGGAATTCACCCTAACCGCAGGGGTTTATCTCCATCAACACAGTGAACTGCTTAAGAGACTGACGGTCTGGGTTGGTTTGGTAGCGCTCGAGTCCTCCCTATCGTAATAAGCAACAGAGGACATGGAAATCATATTATTATCCATAGAAATAGAAGTGCAGTGAATGTAAATAACCTAATCTGTGTTCCTTTAACTGTTAGCTCCGAGGGTTATTGTCTGCAATAATCATATGCACATAGAATTTAATTCCACTGTTTGCACTGAAACTGTCTGCCCACTGTGGGCAGTCACTGACATGTTTACCTCGGATCAGCCTCTCAGAATAGCACTAAAAACAAACAAGCAACACAGAAAAGGTCCAAAAATTTTCCATATTAAGGTTCATGAAATGGACAACTTATTAACATCAGACAACATCCATATTCTGTCCATCTCTGAAACACACTTAGATAATTCCTTTGATGATGCAGTATTAGCTATACATGGTTATAGAATATACAGGAAAGATAGAAACAAGATTTTGCAACGATTCCAATGTCGAAGATGTGAAAAATATTTGTTGGTCTGATGTGTGTAATGAGGAACATCTGGACGCTGCACTTGAAGCATTTATGAAACTGCTTCGTCCGGTTACTGATAGGCATGCTCCCATCAAGAAACGGACTGTTAGAGCTGCCAAATCCCCATGGATAGATGATGGATTGAAAAACTGTTTGGCTGAGAGGGTTGAGGCAAAGGGAATAGCAAATAAGTAAATAACACAGCAGACGGGCAACCATACAGTCAATTGAGCAATCACGTAACTAAACTAAACAAAAAGAAGAAGGAACTATACTATGGAACAAAGATATGTGATATAAAGAATGATCTTACAATCTCTGGAGTACTTTAAATGAAATTCTAGGCAAAAAAGCTAACATGGCTCCATCCTTCATTGAGTGGTCCTCTGTAGCTCAGCTGGTAGAGCACGGCGCTTGTAACGCCAAGGTACTGGGTTCGATCCCCGCGACCACCCATACACAAAAAAAATTATGCACGCATGACTGTAAGTCGCTTTGGATAAAAGCGTCTGTTAAATGGCATATTATTATTGATGCAGATGGATTGTTCATAACAAAACCCTTTGATATTGCCGACTTTTTTTTTTTTTGGCAAGATTAGCAAACTTAGGTATGACATACAAACAACACATGCTGAGCCTTCGTATTCATGCATAATGGACCAAATAATGAAAGACAAGCACTGTAGTTTTCAGTTCCACAAAGTGAGTGTGGAAGAGGTGAAAAAATTGTTGCTACCTACAAATAAGGACAAACCACCTGGTACCGACAACCTGGATGGTAAATTGCTGAGGTTGGTAGGGGAATACATTGTGACTCCTGTTTGCCACATCTTCAAGTTAAGCCTAGAAGACGGTGTGTGCCCTCCGATATGGAGGGAGGTAAAGGTCATTCAGCTACCCAAGAATAGCAGAGCACCCTTTAATGGTTCAAACAGCCGACCAATCAGCCTGTTACAAGTGCTTAGCAAACTTTTGGAAAAAATAGTGTTCGATCAAATACAAAGTAATTTTACAGCAAAAAACTTTTGACAATAGACTTTCAGCATGCTTATAGGGAAGGGCACTCAACATGCTCAGCACTGACACAAATGACTGATGATTGGCTGAAAGAAATTGATAGTAAGAAGATTGTGGGAGCTCTTTTGTTAGACTTCAGTGCAGCTTTTGATGTCATTGATCATAACCTATTGCTGAAAAAAACGTAGGTGTTATGGATTTGCATCCTCTGCCTTATTATGGATTGAGAGTTACCTATCTAATAGAACACAGAGGGCTTTCATTAATGGAAGCCTCTCTCATGCAAATCAGTTGAGTGTAGTGTACAGCAGGGCAGCCGGCTAGGGCCATTATTGTTTTCTGTTCTTACAAATGACCTTCCACTGACCTTGAATAAAGCCTGTGTGTCTACAGTATGTACGCTGACGACTCAACACTATACACGTCAGCTGCAACAGTGAAATAAATAATTGAGACACTTAACATAGAGCTCCAGCCAGTTTTAGAATGGGTAACTAGCAATAGGCTGGTGCAAAATATCTCAAAAACTAAAAGCAAAATTTTTGGGACAAATCACTCGCTCAATGCTAAACCTTGTTTAGATTTATTATTGAATAAGGTGGCTATTGAGCAAGTTGAGGACACTAAACTGCTGTGTGTAACCATAGATAGCAAGCTATCATGGTCAAAACATATAGACTCTGTGGTTGCTAAAATGGGAAGAGGTCTGTCCATGATAGGGCATTGCTCTGCCTTCTTGACATCTCAGTCGACCAGACAGGTCCTACAGGCCTTAGTTTTGTCACACCTGGACTACTGCCCAGCTGTGTGGTCATGTGCGGCAAAGAAGGACATAGGTCAATTGCAGTTAGTCCAGAACAAAGCAGCACGTATCGAACTTAGATGTACACGGAGGGAAAATGTCAATAACATGCATGTCAATCTCTCCCGGCTCAAAGTTGAGGTGAGATTGACTGCATCACTATTGGTCTTTGTGCAAGGTATTGATGTGTTCAAGGTTCAGAACTGTCTGTTCAAGCAGATGGCACACAGCTCAGACACTCATCGGTACAACACGCAACCAGAGGTCTCTTCAAAGTCCCCAGGTCCAGAAAATAGTCTGGGAATCGCACAGTATAAAGTAGAGCCATGACTACATGGAACTGTCTGCCACCACAGGTAACTCAAGCTAGCAATAAAACCAGTTTCAAAAAACAGATAAAAGCACACCTTACTGTGAAGAGACACAGCCATTGTATATGTCTTGTATTGTAATTTGCACTGTTTTATACCTAGATATTGTTTGTATGTACTGATATGTAGGCTATGTGTGACGTTTTCAATTGATGCATTTCAGTCCTTGACTAGTAATGTTCTGTACTATGTATTATGCCAACGTTTCATGTGGACCCCAGGAACAGTAGCCGATGCTTTTTCAGCGGCTAATGGGGATGAATACCAACAAATACCATACCAACACAACACATTACTGAGTAACACATATTTTCAAGCATAGTGGTGGCGGCATCATGTTATGGGTATGCTTGTAATCATTAAAGACTTGGGAGTTTTTCAGGATAAAAAAGAAACGGAATGGAGTTAAGCACAAAATCCTAGAGAAAAACCTGGTTCAGTCTGCTTTCCACCAGACACTGGGAGAAGAATTCACCTTTCAGCAGGACAATAACCTAAAACCCAAGGCCAAATCTACACTGGAGCTGCTTACCAAGAAGACATTGAATGTTCCTGAGTGGCAGAGTTAGAGTTTTTACTTTAATCTACTTGAAAATCTGTGTCAAGACCTGAAAATTGTCTTCTAGCAATGATCAAGAACCAATGTGACAGAGCTTGAAGAATTTTGAAAAAAACTATGGGCAAATGTTGCACAATACAGGTGTGTAAAACTCTTACCCAGAACTTTAAGGAATACCTGGGATAGGATAAAGTAATCCTTCTACCCCCACCCCCCCCTTTACTCCAACCCTTCTACCCCCACCCCCCCCTTTACTCCAAAAATAAATAAATACTTTTTTTTTTAAATTGTAAAGTGGTTATCCCACTGGCTATAAGGTAAATGCACCTATTTGTAAGTCGCTCTGGATAAGAGCGTCTGCTAAATGACGTAAATGTAAATGTAAAATTACCCAGAAAGACGCACAGCTGTAATCGCTGCCAAAAGGTGCTCTACAAAGTATTGACTGTGAATACCTATGTAAATAGATTACTGTATTTCATTTTCAATAACTTTGCAACAATTTCTAAAAACATGTTTTCACTTTGTCATTATGGGGTACTGTGTGTAGATGGGAGGGACACAACAAAATGTGGAGTAAGTCAAGGGGTATGAATACTTTCTGAAGGCACTGTATATTTACAATCCCCTTATCCAAATAGATTACTCATTTACCCAGCTCTTATCAATAGCTCTTATCAAGTCGTAAATTACAGTGCATGGATAATGGTGTTATTTCTATAGTAAAAAAGGGAAAGTAGATGTTGTTCCGCTTCGAACCGGCAGGTTGCTCGACCTTAGTCATCGTTTCATCTCGAATTAAAGGTGGTGGGATTTATGAGCGGTTTAAATCAAGGTCAGAATACGTCGTATCTGTAGACACACCTTCATTTCCTTTGGTCTCCACCCCCAACGAATAGCATGCTATTCTCACACATAAGTTCAAAGCAATTAAGTTATATTTACGTGTGATTAACTTGGGTTTAAACCCCCCCCCCCCCCCCCAGCTACGTATAACTACTGTAGCTAACAGAGGAGAATAGAGGAGAATAACTGCAGTGTACTATCGTTTAGCTAACAGGGAAGGAGATAGTATCTATCCCAATAATCTCAGGAATATCTAGCCTTGATATTGAGTTTTGAAGAGAGTGGTGTATCCTGATCAATATTTTTAGTCTAAAGGGTAACGTGATTACAGTTGTGTTATTGAATTGCAGCTCTGCACACGGGGACACTGAAGTCCATTTATGTGCGGACTATGAAATTGGTTTAGGTATGACGATTTCCCCAATATATGTGTGAGCCTCGCCAAATGGGACCCATCCATTTAGATAATTGGTTAATCTCAATACGTTTCCTTTTAACTAATGAATAATTTAACTCCGTAATTGTAATGAGGAGATTAGGATAAATCATGATAGGAGTTGGAGTGGTCTCAGAGGCGGTTGGTCTTCACTCTCTCTCTCTCTGTTTCAGGGTACTTAAAGGCAGAAAATACCTTCTGTTATCGTTGCATTAGAAAGCAATATTGATGATCTTGTTTCAAGGTACTTGCAGAAAAATGATTTATTTTTAAGTTTAGTTCGGGAGGTTTAAGCCATTTTGTGTTACAAATGTATGTAAATTGTTGTTGGAGAGCAATCTGTATTATATACTGTAGCCCAACTGGAGACAAATTGTATTTGTTTCATTGTCCTTTTTTTTTTTTACAAGGCCATCTTTTCTCCGTTTCTGTAATTTCTGTAATAATCTTCAGTCTGCCATCCTCAGCTTTAAAAACACAGCACAGTTCTGTCTGTGTGTGTGTTTTCTTTACCTGTTGTCAGCTGTCTGGCGTAAACCCACCTCATACAAACCTGTCAGAGCTACACAACAGAACAGCAGACCCAGCAACCCAAAATTGGTTCTGTGAATGTTTCCAGAACATTCGTTAGGTTGCAGCAAATGTTATCATATCACAAAAAACTGTCTAGTCGTGCTGATGATTATAAAATGTTTGTATTAAAACATTCACCTGACGTTGCAAGAACGTTCCCAGAGCACATTTTGTATGTTCTTTAAAGGTTCCCAGAATGTTTCATTAGATTGTTGGAACAGTCTGGTGGGAACATTGTGGGGACATCACAAAAAGATATGTTCCCAAAAAACAAAAATGGACAAGTTGGGCTGATTATTACGGTTTCTATTAGGATGCAGAAAACATTCACCTGATGTTAAAATAATATAATAATATGCCATTCAGCAGACGCTTTTATCCAAAGCGACTTACAGTCATGTGCGCATACATTTTTTACGTATGGGTGGTCCCAGGGATCGAAGCCACTACCCTGGCGTTACAAACGCCCTGCTCTACCAATTGAGCTACAGAGGACCATGTTGAAAGAACATTCCCAGGACACATGTTTATGGTCTTTAAAAGTTCCTAAAACACTTGTTTAGAAATGAACTAAGAAACCTACCGGGATCATGACCCTCTCTAAATCCCGACAATTAGAAATCATTCATTATTCATTCAAGTGCTTTGATTGACCACCGGATCATTATCTTTACAACGTGCCATCCAACCATCCAAGCCACACCTCTGGTGAAAGCAGTGACTTCAACCACAAAATTCATTTCCTGTAAAACAAACCCTCCCTTTCTGCTTGAACCAAGTCTGTAAGTTAAAATGATAATCGCCAAATCGGCGGCCACAGATGAAGACATGCAGACATAGAAAAGGAAACCACACATTAAAGACATGCAGACACAGAAGATCAAGTCAACAGGTTATGGTTATGGTAATAGTAATATGGAGAGTGGGATATGATTTCCTGTAAGGTCCGAAGCTTTCAGTGGAAACAGTGCAGTGACTATTGGGTTACGTCTCAAATGGCACCATCTCTCCAGATTTAGATCTAAATAGAGTCAGTGGTCCGTCTGTTATATCAGTACGAGGCTTTGACGGCCCTCCCCACTTTTTGCAGTGACATATTTTTACACAACTGTCCACTTCATATATAAGACCTTAGAGATATGGAAAAACATGGATGTCTTTTGTTTTACCTCGGGTAGGGGTATGTCAAGGTTTTGGGGGCCTTGCCACTAGACTATGTACAGGGAGTACCAGTACCGATAACATGGCTATATATAGGGAGTGAATGTACCGATACCATAGCTATATACAGGGAGTTTTGCAATTCGTTCCAGTCATTGGCAGCAGAGAACTGGAAGGAATGGAGGCCAAAGGAGGTGTTGGCTTTGGGGATGACCAGTGAGATATACCTGCTGGAGCGCATACTATGGGTGGGTGTTGCTATGGTGACCAATGAGCTAAGATAAGGCGGGGATTTGCCTAGCAGTGAGATAGATGGCCTGGAGCCAGTGGGTTTGGCGACGAATATGTAGTGAGGACCAGCCAACAAGAGCGTACAGGTCACAGTGTTGGGTTGTATATGGGGCTTTGGTGACAAAACGGATGGCACTGTGATAGACTACATCCAATTTGCTGAGTAGAGTGTTTGAGGCTATTTTGTAAATGACATCGCCGAAGTCAAGGATCGGTAGGATATTCCGTTTCACGAGGGCATGTTTGGCAGCATGAGTGAAGGAGGCTTTGTTGCGAAATAGGAAGCCGATTCTAGATTTAACTTTGGATTGGAGATTCTTAATGTGAGTCTGGAAGGAGAGTTTACAGTCTAACCAGACACCTAGGTATTTGTAGTTGTCCACATACTCTAGGTCAAACCTGTCGAGAGTAGTGATTCTAGTCGGGTGGGAGGGTGCCAGCAGTGTTCGATTGAAGAGCATGCATTTAGTTTTACTAGTGTTTAAGAGCAGTTGGAGGCTACTGAAGGAGTGTTGTATGGCATTGAAGCTTGTTTGGAGGTTTGTTAACACAGTGTCCAATGAAGGGCCAGATGTATACAAAATGGTGTTGTCTGCGTAGAGGTGGATCTGAGAGTCACCAGCAGCAAGAGCGACATCATTGATATACACGGAGAAAAGAGTCGGCCCAAGAATTGAACCCTGTGGCACCCCCATAGAGACTGCCATAGGTCCAGACAACAGGCCCTCCGATTTGACACATTGAACTCTATCTGAGAAGTAGTTGGTGAACCAGGCGAGGCAGTCATTTGAGAAACCAAGGCTATTAAGTCTGCCAATAAGAATGCGGTGGTTGACAGAGTCGAAAGCCTTGGCCAGGTCGATGAAGACGGCTGCACAGTACTGTTTATTATCGATCGTGGTTATAATATCGTTTAGGACCTTGAGCGTGGCTGAGGTGCACCCATGACCAGCTCGGAAACCAGATTGCATAGCGGAGAAGGTACGCTGGGATTCAAAATGGTCGGTGATCTGTTTGTTAACTTGGCTTTCGAAAACTTTCGAAAGGCAGGGCAGGATGGATATAGGTCTGTAACAGTTTGGATCTAGAGTGTCAACCCCTTTGAAGAGGGGGATGACCGCGGCAGCTTTCCAATCTCTGGGGATCTCAGACGTTACGAAAGAGAGGTTGAACAGGCTAGTAATAGGGGTTGCGAAAATTTCGGTGGCTAGTTTTAGAAAGAAAGGGTCCAGATTGTCTAGCCCAGATGATTTGTTGGGGTCCAGATTTTGCAGCTCTTTCAGAACATCAGCTGTCTGAATTTGTGTGAAGGAGAAGCGGGGGGGGGGGGGGGAGTTGCAGCGGAGGGTGCAGAGTTGGTGGCCGGGGTAGTGGTATCCAGCTGGAAAGCATGGCCAGCCGTAGCTAAATGCTTGTTGAAATTCTCGATTATTGTAGATTTATCAGTGGTGATAGTGTTTCCTAGCCTCAGTGCAGTGGGCAGCTGGGAGGAGGTGCTCTTATTCTCCATGGACTTTACAGTGTCCCAAAACTTTTTGGAATCAGTGCTACAGGATGCAAATTTCTGTTTGAAAAAGCTAGCCTTTGCTTTCCTAACTGCTTATTTATATTGGTTCCTGACTTCCCTGAAAAGTTGCATATCGCGGGGTCTATTTGATGCTAATGCAGTACGCCACAGGATGTTTTTGTGCTGGTCAAGGGCAGTCAAGTCTGAGGAGAACCAGGGGCTATATCTGTTCTTAGTTCTGTATTTTTTGAATGGGGCATGTTTATTTAAGATTGAGAGGAAATTACTTTTAAAGAACAACCAGGCATCCTCTACTGAAGGAATGAGATCTATATCCATCCAGGATACCTGGGCCAGGTCAATTAGGAAGGCCTGCTCGCTAAAGTGTTTTAGGGAGCGTTTGACAGTGATGAGGGGTGGTCGTTTGACCGCGGACCCATTACGGACGCAGGCAATAAGGCAGTGATCTCTGAGATCCTGGTTGAAGACAGCGGAGGTGTATTTAGAGGGTAAGTTAGTCAGGATGATATCTATGAGGGTACCCATGTTAACGGATTTAGGGTTGTACCTGGTAGGTTTGTTGATAATTTGTGTGAGATTGAGGGCATCTAGTTTGGATTGTAGGATGGCCGGGGTGTTAAGCATATCCCAATTTCGGTCACCAAGCAGTACGAACTCTGAGGATAAATGGTATCGAGGGCACAGCTGGGGGCTGAGGGGGGTCTGTAGCAAGCGGCAAGTAGTGAGAGACTTATTTCTGGAAAGGTGGATTTTTAGAAGTAGAAGCTCAAACTGTTTGGGCACAGACCTGGATAGTATGATAGAGCTCTCTACAGTAGATTGCAACTCCACCCCCTTTGGCAGTTCTATCTAGACGGAAAATGTTGTAGTTGGGGATGGAAATGTCAGAATTTTTGGTGGCCTTCCTAAGCCATGATTCAGACACTGCTAGAACATCAGGGTTGGCGGAGTGTGCTTACACAGTGAATAACTCAAACTTAGGAAGTAGACTTCTGATGTTAACGTGCAGAAAACCAAGGCTTTTACGGTTACAGAATTCAACAAATGATAGCTCCTGGGGAGTAGGAGTGATACTGGGGGCTACAGGGCCTGGGTTAGCCTCTACATCACCAGAGGAACAGAGGAGGACTAGAATAAGGATACGGCTAAAGGCTTTAAGAACTGGTCTTCTAGTGTGTAGGGTACAGAGAATAAAGGGGGCAGATTTCCGGGCGTTGTAGAAAAGATTCAGGGCATTATGAAGCGGTAGCATTGTATTTAGTCAAACACAATTCTCTCTATCAGTTTACTAAGAAGAAGCAGCAAACTGATTGGGCGGCTGTTAGAGCCAGCAAAGGGTGCTTTACTATTTTTAGGCAGTGGAATTACTTTAGCTTCCTGTGGACACACTCCTTTAGGCTTTGGTTAAAGATATAGCAAATAGTGGTGGCAACACAGTCTGCTACCATTCTCAATAGTTTCCCATCTAGGTTGTCTATACCTGGTGGCTTATCATTATGGATGGATAACAATAGTTTTTTCCACCTCTTCCACACTAACTTGACCAAATTCAAAACAGCAATCCTTCTCTTTCATTATTATAGTTTTCTAATTTTTTTTTATTGCATCATCTTTGAAATTCAAGAGAAAGTCCAGACATTTTGAATATCTCCCTGTGTGTTTCTGCTAGAGACTGACCATTTATTGTAGTGGCTGCAGCTCAATCCCCTCTTCTACACATGAGAGGATCCGGAAGAGAAAATTGTCACAAAATCATCTGTAACACCAAATGGTTTGAGCTACAGCATAATATGTCACCACCGTTGAAAGATGAGACTCTCACGAACACGACAGTTACGGTTGTTTATCTATCACAAGTGATTCAGGCCTAAATTAAGCCTAATGAAGCTACATATACCTCTCAACATGTCACCTAACGTCTTCCTAGCGCCATAAAGTTACCGTCATGAATAAACATGTACTGTCAACGGAGACATGTTTCTTTTAAGGCCTCAAACTGCAGACGCGTTCACGTCACGTTCGCGTCACGTGACACGCACGCGTCACGCAGACGTAGGGTATGCGTTGCGTACACGTGACACTTACGCGTCACATGTCAGTTTACGTGTCCGTTTATTATTTTAAGATCTCACCATGAACGCCTTCCAAACGTCTACGTGACGTCCAGGTGTACGTCATGCCTTTTTACATATATTTTTCATCAGCAGAGCAATCTAATCAATTGAATTTGTCGATTTAGCTAAAATAGGCCCATCGCCTCTTTAAAACAATATTAGGCTGGTTGATTTGCAGCCAGCCACCATTACTGTGTAGATGGTAGAAATAGGCCTAAAATCAATATGGACCCAAGTGGACTTTGTTGGAGCACTATTCAGAAATAAGATACCTGTTTGACAGACGCAATGACTGTCACCATGCACTCCTTAGGCTATCTGCTATCAATTTCTGTGGAAGGCTCGATGTGTTATAGTTCAAAGCAGGTCTTGAATTGATTGGGGGTATGTGAGGATATAACCCTTGTTATGGAGAAGAGAAAAGCATAGGCTACCCCTTGTTGGTTTATAAATTGTGAGAAAAAAACAACGGTCCAGATTATATAAAGCGATCTGGGTAATAACGATGATGAACTCTGCAATGATTTCTGCTTCGTCTACTAACCTATGGAAGGTCTTGCTCAGCCTCAACATGGGTTCATGGTAGACCTATAGGCCTATCAAAACATTGCATTTTAAATATAAAGAAAGTGTCATTATCCCACGGAAAATATGGTGGTTTTAAATTAGAATATTAGTGGAAGGCTATGCCTATAGCAAAATACCAAAAAGATAGAAGCGGTAGGTCTATAGAAGCGGTAGGTCTATAGAAGCGGTAGGTCTATAGAAGCGGTAGGTCTATAGAAGCGGTAGGCCTATAGAAGCGGTAGGTCTATAGAAGCGGTAGGTCTATAGAAGCGGTAGGTCTATAGAAGCGGTAGGTCTATAGAAGCGGTAGGCCTATAGAAGCGGTAGGTCTATAGAAGCGGTAGGTCTATAGAAGCGGTAGGTCTATAGAAGCGGTAGCTCTATAGAAGCGTTAGGTCTATTGAAGCTGTAGGTCTATAGAAGCGGTAGGTCTATAGAAGCGGTAGGCCTATAGAAGCGGTAGGCCTATAGAAGCGGTAGGTCAATAGAAGCGGTAGGTCTATAGAAGTGGTAGCTCTATAGAAGCGTTAGGTCTATTGAAGCTGTAGGTCTATAGAAGCGGTAGGTCTATAGAAGTGGTAGGCCTATAGAAGCGGTAGCTCTATAGAAGCGTTAGGTCTATTGAAGCTGTAGGTCTATAGAAGCGGTAGGTCTATAGAAGCGGTATGTCTATAGAAGCGGTAGGTCTATAGAAGCGGTAGGTCTATAGAAGCGGTAGGTCTATAGAAGCGGTAGGTCTATAGAATCGGTAGGCCTATAGAAGCGGTAGGCCTATAGAAGCGGTAGGTCTATAGAAGCGGTAGGTCTATAGAAGCGGTATGTCTATAGAAGCGGTAGGTCTATAGAAGCGGTAGGTCTATAGAAGCGGTAGGTCTATAGAAGCGGTAGGCCTATAGAAGCGGTATGTCTATAGAAGCGGTATGAGTCTATTCATAGACCTAACAGTTTAACAGATGAAAACTTTTTTTAATATCAGGAGGGGGGAATCACATTGAATCAGTCTATACATTTAAGTTCAGTTTTGTTCTTATTCATAATCTATGGCCTTAAACGTAACCAAAAACTTCCCTTCCTTTTTTGATCACAGATCATAACAAAGCCTGATCATTTCGGCTATATTTATCCTTGATTTAGCCCACAATCGCCTAGAGATTTGATACACATGAAGGTCTATATTTATTCTGGATTTGGCAAACAATAGCATGTCTTCTAGGATCCTGACTTCTCCCTGCACCATATGTGTTTCCAGTAAGGTCTAAATGTAGTCCTGTGAATAAGGTCTAAATGTAGTCCTGTGAATAAGGTCTAAATGTAGTCCTGTGAATAAGGTCTAAATGTAGTCCTGTGAATAAGGTCTAAATGTAGTCCTGTGAATAAGGTCTAAATCTAGTCCTGTGAATAAGGTCTAAATGTAGTCCTGTGAATAAGGTCTAAATGTAGTCCTGTGAATAAGGTCTAAATGTAGTCCTATGAATAAGGTCTAAATGTAGTCCTGTGAATAAGGTCTAAATGTAGTCCTGTGAATAAGGTCTAAATGTAGTCCTGTGAATAAGGTATAAATGTAGTCCTGTGAATAAGGTCTAAATGTAGTCATATGAATAAGGTCTAAATGTAGTCCTATGAATAAGGTCTAAATGTAGTCCTGTGAATAAGGTCTAAATCTAGTCCTGTGAATAAGGTCTAAATGTAGTCCTGTGAATAAGGTCTAAATGTAGTCCTGTGAATAAGGTCTAAATGTAGTCCTGTGAATAAGGTCTAAATGTAGTCCTGTGAATAAGGTCTAAATCTAGTCCTGTGAATAAGGTCTAAATGTAGTCCTGTGAATAAGGTCTAAATGTAGTCCTATGAATAAGGTCTAAATGTAGTCCTGTGAATAAGGTCTAAATGTAGTCCTGTGAATAAGGTCTAAATGTAGTCCTGTGAATAAGGTCTAAATGTAGTCCTGTGAATAAGGTCTAAATGTAGTCATATGAATAAGGTCTAAATGTAGTCCTATGAATAAGGTCTAAATGTAGTCCTGTGAATAAGGTCTAAATGTAGTCCTGTGAATAAGGTCTAAATGTAGTCCTGTGAATAAGGTCTAAATGTAGTCCTGTGAATAAGGTCTAAATGTAGTCCTGTGAATAAGGTCTAAATGTAGTCCTGTGAATAAGGTCTAAATGTAGTCCTGTGAATAAGGTCTAAATGTAGTCATGTGAATAAGGTCTAAATGTAGTCCTATGAATAAGGTCTAAATGTAGTCCTGTGAATAAGGTCTAAATCTAGTCCTGTGAATAAGGTCTAAATGTAGTCCTGTGAATAAGGTCTAAATGTAGTCCTGTGAATAAGGTCTAAATGTAGTCCTGTGAATAAGGTCTAAATGTAGTCCTGTGAATAAGGTCTAAATGTAGTCCTGTGAAAAAGGTCTACATGTTTTCTTAGTCATTTGCATAAGCTAACCATTGTGATTAATTATATTTACTATCGTCTGCTTTTTATGAATAAACAAGCATTGGTAAAAAATTATAATTGGTTTAAAGATATCCCTCCGCATGGGCCCTGCGAGAAAATAAAATGAAATTGCATTATTTTCGAATTTGCAACGATTTTCTATAAATGACTACTGCTTATCGCCTCACCACGTTTTTGAAAGCAGGTCTATTCCTTGTAAAGATCATGTGGAGATTATTGAGTATAGTTGAACATTTTCTAGACAAGGAGAAAGGCATGGGTGTGTGGCAAAGGCCTACAGGGGCGTGTAACTTCTGCCTTTCTCCACACAATGTCCGTGGGCATTTGTTGTGTCATTGTGTGAATAGGTTTTTTTACAGCCACCGTCCTTTGTTAATGTATTATTTTCCTGTTACATAGCCTGATAACTCAGAGTATATCCAGGACTTGGCCAGGAGTTCACCGGAGCTGAGCAGCCTACCGTCACCTTAAATGTTCTACTCTTCTGTTCCTCATATAGAATATTATCTCAAAGTATTGTGGAGCTCATAGACAGCAGACTATTGTCACCCAAAATGAACAGGCTATCGGCACTTATATCACCAGCAAATGTGTTCACCATTAATCCCAGTTTTAGGCTACGCTTAGTTACGGTAATTTATGTTAATGCAATTCAAACGGATCTTGTGATCAAGACATTTTGACTTATTTCATATCATTATGAGTTTTGTTAATTTCTTCATTGACTTTTGTTCGCATGTGAGGATGTGTCTGGATTTTCTGTCCTGTCAATGTTGAGCAATGACGCATCCTCAGCACGCATAGAGAACTTCTAAGAAATTATAGGTGTAGAACCTTTAAGAGCTAGAGAGAGGAGGTGTAGAACCTTGAAGAGATAGAGAGAGAGGAGGTGTATCACCTTGAAGAGATAGAGAGAGAGGAGGTGTATCACCTTGAAGAGATAGAGAGAGGAGGTGTATCACCTTGAAGAGATAGAGAGAGAGGAGGTGTAGCACCTTGAAGAGATAGAGAGAGGAGGTGTAGCACCTTGAAGAGATAGAGAGAGGAGGTGTAGAACCTTGAAGAGATAGAGAGAGGAGGTGTAGCACCTTGACGAGATAGAGAGAGGAGGTGTAGCACCTTGACGAGATAGAGAGAGGAGGTGTAGCACCTTGAAGAGATAGAGAGAGGAGGTGTAGCACCTTGAAGAGATAGAGAGAGGAGGTGTATCACCTTGAAGAGATAGAGAGAGAGGAGGTGTAGCACCTTGAAGAGATAGAGAGAGAGGAGGTGTAGCACCTTGAAGAGATAGAGAGAGGAGGTGTAGCACCTTGAAGAGATAGAGAGAGAGGAGGTGTAGCACCTTGAAGAGATAGAGAGAGGAGGTGTAGCACCTTGAAGAGATAGAGAGAGGAGGTGTAGCACCTTGAAGAGATAGAGAGAGGAGGTGTAGCACCTTGACGAGATAGAGAGAGGAGGTGTAGCACCTTGAAGAGATAGAGAGAGAGGAGGTGTAGCACCTTGAAGAGATAGAGAGAGGAGGTGTATCACCTTGAAGAGATAGAGAGAGGAGGTGTAGCACCTTGACGAGATAGAGAGAGGAGGTGTATCACCTTGAAGAGATAGAGAGAGGAGGTGTAGCACCTTGACGAGATAGAGAGAGGAGGTGTATCACCTTGACGAGATAGAGAGAGGAGGTGTATCACCTTGAAGAGATAGAGAGAGGAGGTGTAGAACCTTGAAGAGAAAGAGAGAGGAGGTGTAGCACCTTGACGAGATAGAGAGAGGAGGTGTAGCACCTTGACGAGATAGAGAGAGGAGGTGTAGCACCTTGAAGAGATAGAGAGAGGAGGTGTAGCACCTTGAAGAGATAGAGAGAGGAGGTGTAGAACCTTGAAGAGATAGAGAGAGGAGGTGTAGCACCTTGAAGAGATAGAGAGAGGAGGTGTAGAACCTTGACGAGATAGAGAGAGGAGGTGTAGCACCTTGAAGAGATAGAGAGAGGAGGTGTAGAACCTTGAAGAGAAAGAGAGAGGAGGTGTAGCACCTTGACGAGATAGAGAGAGGAGGTGTATCACCTTGAAGAGATAGAGAGAGGAGGTGTAGCACCTTGACGAGATAGAGAGAGGAGGTGTAGAACCTTGAAGAGAAAGAGAGAGGAGGTGTAGCACCTTTAAGATCTTTAAGTATCTAAAAATACTTTAAAGTACGACTTGAGTAGTTTTTTTGGTGTCTGTACTTCACTATTTATATTTTTGACAACTTTTAGTTTTACTTCACTACATTCCTAAAGAAAACAATGTACTTTTTACTCCTTACATTTTTCCTGGCACCTAAAAGTACTCGTTACATTTTGAATGCTTTTGAAGGACAGAAAATTTTTCCAATTCACACACTTATCAAGAGAACATCCCTGGTCATCCCTACTGCCTCTGATCTGGTCAACTCACCAAACACACATGCTTAGTTTGTAAATTATGTCTGAGTGTTGGAGTGTGCCCCTGGCTGTCCATAAATTTAAAAAACAATAAAATGGTGCCGTCTGGTTTGCTTAATATGAGGAATTTGAAATGATTTAGACTTTTACTTTTTACTTTTGATACTTAAGTATATTTTAGCAACTACATTTGGTTTTGATAATTGAGCGTATTTAAAACCAAATACTTTTAATATTTTACTTGCCGACTTTCATTTTCTATGAAGGTATCTTTACTTTTACTCAAGTTTGACAATTTGGTACTTTTTCCACGACTGATCACAGCTATCTCCATATATTCCCCTTAAAACTTTGCTTGTCAATTTATACTATAGGCTACATTGATTTTTCATTATCCTATAATGTAGACTCGTTTTTGATATCCTACAGAAAGGATTTGAAGTTAAGGCAATACGTTTTTTGGGGGGAAAGTAGAAATGTGATTTACTGATGTGTCTGAGTGAGATGCGCTGCAGGCAGCTTTGATCGATGGGTCCTTTTAGGTGTGTGGGTGTGCGTTTATGAGTTTGCTAATTCTCCGTGTCCATTCAGAAAGCTTCCTATAACAGGCCTAGCCTGTCTGGACTGCATCTCTTTAATCAGATAGACAGAAACCTGTAGGCAGCAAGCATCATAATGATCAGCATCTGATCAAGGAATGACGCCAGGTGTCAGTTTTGCATTTCCTCTCTTATTAAATGGGGTGCAAAGAATGAAACACAGCCAAGGAGAACATCAATCGATTCATGTTGGAATTTCAGCAATATTATAAATGTAATTACAACATTGATTTGACAGGAGAAAGATCCCAGCTATATATAGGTGATATAAATGTATATAGATGATGATCATGATGATGATGATGATGATACATGATGATGATGATGATGATGATGATGATGACGACGATGATGATGATGATGATGATGATGATGATGATGATGATGACGATGATTGACAATGATGATGATGATGATGATGATACATGATGATGATACATGATGATGATGATGATGATGATGATGATGATTGATGATGAGGATGATGAGGATGAGGATGATACATGATGTCAGCAGTAGGCCTACCATGGGGTGGCAGGTAGCTTAGTGGTTAAGAGCGTTGTGCCAGTAACCGAAAGGTCGCTGGTTCTAATCCTCGAGCCGACTAGGTGAGAAATCTGTCGATGTGCCCTTGAGCAAGGCACTTAACCCTAATTGCTCTGGATAAGAGCGTCTGCTAAATGACTGAAATGTAAGAAGAAGACATGTTTCTTTTAAACCTAAAATGTAGAAAATCGAGTCAGATTTGTATCAGTAATACCGTAAGCACCCAGTTGAGATGCTTACAGTATTATAATAGCTTGCAAATGAACAATATAGCTCAATGCAATTTTTTAAGCCGTAGGTGCCAAGCAGACGTTAGCAGGCGGTGGTATCATGACATTTCAGTCAGATGTTAGTCAGGCGGTGGTATCATGACATGTCAGTCAGATGTTAGTCATGTTAGAATCCTCATCTCTCCCAAGTGGACATTCTCATTTTTTCCCCTAACACATCTGTCTATCTCCTCATTTGAATTCCATGCTGTCACAGTCACTAGCCCATTTAAGCTTAATATCCTTGTCATCTATCGCCCTCCAGGTTACCTTGGAGAGTTCATCAATGAGTTTGACGCCTTGATAAGTTCCTTTCCTGAGGATGGCTCACCCCTCACAATTCTGGGGGATTTCAACCTCCCTACGTCTACATTTGACTCATTTCTCTCTGCCTCCTTCTTTCCACTCCTCTCCTCTTTTGACCTCACCCTCTCACCGTCCCCCCCTACTCACAAGGCAGGCAATTCGCTTGACCTCATCTTTACTAGATGCTGTTCTTCTACTAATCTCACTGCAACTCCCCTCCATGTCTCCGACCACTACTTTGTATCCTTTTCTCTCTCGCTCTCCTCCAACACTACTCACTCTGCCCCTACACAGATGGTAATGCGCCGTCGCAACCTTCGCTCTCTCTCTCCCGCTACTCTCTCCTCTTCCATCCTATCATCTCTTCCCTCTGCTCAATCCTTCTCCCTCCAATCTCCTGATTCTGCCTCCTCAACCCTCCTCTCCTCCCTTTCTGCATCCTTTGACTCTCTATGTCCCCTTTCCTCCCGGCCGGCTCGGTCCTCCCCTCCAGCTCCGTGGCTTGATGACTCATTGCGAGCTCACAGAACAGAGCTCCGGGCAGCTGAGCGGAAATGGAAGAAAACTAGACTCCCTGCGGACCTGGCATCTTTTCACTCCCTCCTCTCTACATTTTCTTCATCTGTTTCTGCTGCTAAGGCCACTTTCTACCACGCTAAATTCCAAGCATCTGCCCTAGGAAGCTCTTTGCCACATTCTCCTCCCTGCTGAATTCCCCCCCCCCCCCCCCTCCTCCCTCTCTGTGGATGACTTCGTCAACCACTTTGAAAAGAAGGTTGACGACATCCGATCCTCGTTTGTTAAGTCAAATGACACTGCTGGTCCTGCTCACACTGCCCTACACTATGATTTGACTTCTTTCTCCCCTCTCTCAACAGAAAAAATCTTGCGACTTGTGACTGCAGGCCGCCCAACAACCTGCCCGCTTGACCCTATCCCCTCCTCTCTTCTCCAGACCATCTCCGGTGACCTTCTCCCCTACCTCACCTCGCTGATCAACTCATCCTTGACCGCTGGCTATGTCCCTTCCGTCTTCAAGAGAGCGAGAGTTGCACCCCTTCTCAAAAAACCAACACTCGATCCCTCTGATGTCAACAACTACAGACCAGTATCCCTTCTTTCTTTTCTCTCCAAAACTATTGAGCGTGCCGTCTTTAGCCAACTCTCTTGCTATCTCTCTCAGAATGACCTTCTTGATCCAAACCAGTCAGGTTTCAAGACTGGTCATTCAACTGAGACTGCTCTTCTCTGTGTCACGGAGGCTCTCCGCACTGCTAAAGCTAACTCTCTCTCCTCTGCTCTTGTCCTTCTAGACCTGTCTGCTGCCTTTGATACTGTGAACCATCAGATCCTCCTCTCCACCCTCTCCAAGCTGGGCATCTCCGGCGCGGCTCACTCTTGGATTGCGTCCTACCTGACCGGTCGCTCCTACCAAGTGGCGTGGCGAGAAGCTGTCTCCGCACCACGTGCTCTCACCACTGGTGTCTCCCAGGGCTCAGTTCTAGGCCCTCTCCTATTCTCGCTATACACCAAGTCATTTGGCTCTGTCATATCCTAACATGGCCTCTCCTATCATTGCTACGCAGACGACACACAACTAATCTTCTCCTTTCCCCCTTCTGATAACCAGGTGGCAAATCGCATCTCTGCATGTCTGGCAGACTTATCAGTATGGATGACGGATCACCACCTCAAGCTGAACCTTGGCAAGACGGAGCTGCTCTTCCTCCCGGGGAAGGACTGCCTGTTCCATGATCCTGCCATCACGGTTGACAACTCCGTTGTGTCCTCCTCCCAGAGTGCGAAGAGCCTTGGCGTGACCCTGGACAACACCCTGTCGTTCTCCGCTAACATCAAGGCGGTGACCCGATCCTGTAGGTTCATGCTCTACAACATTCAGAGAGTACGACCCTGCCTTACACAGGAAGCGGCACAGGTCCTAATCCAGGCACTTGTCATCTCCCGTCTGGATTACTGCAACTCGCTGTTGGCTGGGCTCCCTGCCTGTGCCATTAAACCCCTACAACTCATCCAGAATGCCGCAGCCCGTCTGGTGTTCAACCTTCCCAAGTTCTCTCACGTCACCCCCCTCCTCCGCACACTCCACTGGCTTCCAGTTGAAGCTCGCATCTGTTACAAGACCATGGTGCTTGCCTATGGCGCTGTGAGGGGAACGGCACCTCCGTACCTTCAGGCTCTGATCAGTCCCTACACCCAAACGAGGGCATTGCGTTCATCCACCTCTGGCCTGCTGGCTCCCCTTCCTCTGCGGAAGCATAGTTCCTGCTCAGCCCAGTCAAAACTGTTCGCTGCTCTGGCACGCCAATGGTGGAACAAGCTCCCTCACGACGCCAGGACAGCGGAGTCACTCACCACCTTCCGGAGACATTTGAAACCCCACCTCTTTAAGGAATACCTGGGATAGGATAAAGTAATCCTTCTACCCCTCCCTTACCCCAACCCATGTTAGTCAGGTGGTGGTATCACAACATGTCAGTCAGATGTTAGTCAGGCGGTGGTATCATGACATGTCAGTCAGATGTTAGTCAGGCGGTGGTATCATGACATGTCAGTCAGATGTTAGTCAGGCGGTGGTATCATGACATGTCAGTTAGATGTTAGTCAGGCGGTGGTATCATGACATGTCAGTCAGATGTTAGTCAGACGGTGGTATCACAACATATCAATCAGACGTTAGTCAGGCGGTGGTATTACGACATGTCAGTCAGATGTTAGTCATGCGGTGGTATCATGACATGTCAGTCAGATGTTAGTCAGGCGGTGGTATCACGAGATGTTAGTCAGACATTAGTCAGGCTGTGGTATCACGACATGTTAGTCAGACGTTAGTCAGGCGCTGGTATCATGACGTCAGTCAGATGTTAGTCAGGCGGTGGTATCATGACATGTCAGTAAGATGTTAGTCAGGCTGTGGTATCACGATATGTTAGTCAGATGTTAGTCAGGCGGTGGTATCATGACTGTCAGTCAGATGTTAGTCAGGCGGTGGTATCAAGACATGTCAGTCAGATGTTAGTCAGGCGATGGTATCATGACATGTCAGTCAGATGTTAGTCAGGCGGTGGTATCATGACATGTCAGTCAGATGTTAGTCAGGCGGTGGTATCATGACATGTCATTCAGATGTTAGTCAGGCGGTGGTATCACGACATGTTAGTCAGACGGTGGTATCACGACATATCAGTCAGGCGGTGGTATCACGACATGTCAGTCAGACGGTGGTTTCACGACATGTCAGTCAGACGGTGGTATCATGACATGTCAGTCAGACGGTGGTATCATGACATGTCAGTCAGACAGTGGTATCATGACATGTCAGTCAGACATTAGTCAGGCGGTGGTATCATGACATGTCAGTCAGATGTTAGTCAGGCTGTGGTATCACGACATGTTAGTCAGACGTTAGTCAGGCGGTGGTATCATGACGTCAGTCAGATGTTAGTCAGGCGGTGGTATCACGATATGTCAGTCAGATGTTAGTCAGTCTGTGGTATCACGACATGTTAGTCAGACGTTAGTCAGGCTGTGGTATCACCATATATCAGTCAGATGTTAGTCAGGCGGTGGTATCATGACTGTCAGTCAGATGTTAGTCAGGCGGTGGTATATAGACATGTCAGTCAGATGTTAGTCAGGCGGTGGTATCATGACATGTCAGTCAGATGTTAGTCAGGCGGTGGTATCATGACATGTCAGTCAGATGTTAGTCATGCGGTGGTATCATGACATGTCAGTCAGATGTTAGTCAGGCGGTGGTATCACGAGATGTTAGTCAGACATTAGTCAGGCTGTGGTATCACGACATGTTAGTCAGACGTTAGTCAGGCGGTGGTATCATGACGTCAGTCAGATGTTAGTCAGGTGGTGGTATCATGACATGTCAGTAAGATGTTAGTCAGGCTGTGGTATCACGATATGTTAGTCAGATGTTAGTCAGACGGTGGTATCATGACATGTCAGTCAGATGTTAGTCAGGCTGTGGTATCACGATATGTTAGTCAGATGTTAGTCAGGCGGTGGTATCATGAATGTCAGTCAGATGTTAGTCAGGCGGTGGTATCAAGACATGTCAGTCAGACGTTAGGCAGGCGGTGGTATCACGACATGGTAGTCAGATGTTAGTCATGCGGTGGTATCACGACATATCAGTCAGACGTTAGTCAGGCGGTGGTATCACGAGATGTTAGTCAGACGTTAGTCAGGCTGTGGTATCACGACATGTTAGTCAGACGTTAGTCAGGCAGTGGTATCATGACATGTCTGTCAGATGTTAGTCAAATGGTGGGATCATGACATGTCAGTCAGATGTTACTCAGACGGTGGTATCATGATATGTCAGTCAGATGTTATTCAAGCGGTGGTATCACGACATATCAGTCAGACTTTAGTCAGGCGGTGGTATTACGACATGTCAGTCAGATGTTAGTCATGCAGTGGTATCATGAATGTCAGTCAGATGTTAGTCAGGCGGTGGTATCATGACATGTCAGTAAGATGTTAGTCAGGCTGTGGTATCATGATATGTCAGTCAGATGTTAGTCAGGCGGTGGTATCATGACATGTTAGTCAGACGTTAGTCAGTCTGTGGTATCACGACATGTTAGTCAGACGTTAGTCAGGCTGTGGTATCACCATATATCAGTCAGATGTTAGTCAGGCGGTGGTATCATGACTGTCAGTCAGATGTTAGTCAGGCGGTGGTATATAGACATGTCAGTCAGATGTTAGTCAGGCGGTGGTATCATGACATGTCAGTCAGATGTTAGTCAGGCGGTGGTATCATGACATGTCAGTCAGATGTTAGTCATGCGGTGGTATCATGACATGTCAGTCAGATGTTAGTCAGGCGGTGGTATCACGAGATGTTAGTCAGACATTAGTCAGGCTGTGGTATCACAACATGTTAGTCAGACGTTAGTCAGGCGGTGGTATCATGACGTCAGTCAGATGTTAGTCAGGTGGTGGTATCATGACATGTCAGTAAGATTTTAGTCAGGCTGTGGTATCACGATATGTTAGTCAGATGTTAGTCAGACGGTGGTATCATGACTGTCAGTCAGATGTTAGTCAGGCGGTGGTATCAAGACATGTCAGTCAGATGTAAGTCAGGCGATGGTATCATGACATGTCAGTCAGATGTTAGTCAGGCGGTGGTATCATGACATGTCAGTCAAATGTTAGTCAGGCTGTGGTATCACGATATGTTAGTCAGATGTTAGTCAGGCGGTGGTATCATGAATGTCAGTCAGATGTTAGTCAGGCGGTGGTAAAAAGACATGTCAGTCAGACGTTAGGCAGGAGGTGGTATCACGACATGGTAGTCAGATGTTAGTCATGCGGTGGTATCACGACATATCAGTCAGACGTTAGTCAGGCGTTGGTATCACGAGATGTTAGTCAGACGTTAGTCAGGCAGTGGTATCATGACATGTCTGTCAGATGTTAGTCAAATGGTGGGATCATGACATGTCAGTCAGATGTTACTCAGACGGTGGTATCATGATATGTCAGTCAGATGTTAGTCAAGCGGTGGTATCACGACATATCAGTCAGACTTTAGTCAGGCGGTGGTATTACGACATGTCAGTCAGATGTTAGTCATGCAGTGGTATCATGAATGTCAGTCATATGTTAGTCAGGCTGTGGTATCATGACATGTCAGTCAGATGTTAGTCAGGCGGTGGTATCAGGACATGTCAGTCAGATGTTAGTCAGGCGGTGGTATCACGACATGTTAGTCAGACGGTGGTATCACGACATGTCAGTCAGACGGTGGTATCATGACATGTTAGTCAGACGGTGGTATCATGACATGTCAGTCAGACGGTGGTATCATGACATGTCAGTCAGACATTAGTCAGGCGGTGGTATCATGACATTTCAGTCAGATGTTAGTCAGGCTGTTGTCTCATGATATGTCAGTCAGATGTTAGTCAGGCTGTGGTATCACGATATGTCAGACAGATGTTAGTCAGGCGGTGGTATCATGACATGTCAGTCAGATGTTAGTCATGTGGTGGTGTCATGACATGTCAGTCAGATGTTAGTCAAGCGGTGGTATCAAGAAATGTCAGTCAGACTTTAGTCAGGCGGTTGTATCACTACATGTCAGTCAAATGTTAGTCAGGCGGTGGTATCACTACATGTCAGTCAGATGTTAGTCAGGCGGTGGTATCATGACATGTCAGTCAGATGTTAGTCAGGCGGTGGTATCATGACATGTCAGTCAGATGTTAGTCAGGCGGTGGTATCACGACATGTCAGTCAGATGTCAGTCAGACGGTGGTATCATGATATGTCCGTCAGATGTTAGTCAGGCGGTGGTATCATGACATGTTAGTCAGACGGTGATATCACGACATGTCAGTCAGACGTTAGTCAGACAGTAGTATCATGATATGTCAGTCAGTTGTTAGTCAGACGGTGGTATCATGACATGTCAGTCAGATGTCAGTCAGATGGTGGTATCATGATATGTCAGTCAGATGTTAGTCAGGCGGTGGTATCATGACATGTCCGTCAGATGTTAGTCAGGCGGTGGTATCATGACATGTCAGTCAGATGTCAGTCAGACGGTGGTAATATGATATGTCAGTCAGACATTAGTCAGGCGGTGGTATCATGACATGTCAGTCAGATGTCAGTCAGATGGTGGTATTGAGACATGTTAGTCAGACGGTTGTATCATGACATGTCAGTAAGTCGGTGGTATCACGACATGTCAGTCAGACGTTAGTCAGACGGTAGTATCATGATATGTCAGTCAGTTGTTAGTCAGACCGTGGTATCACGACATGTCAGTCAGATGTCAGTCAGACGGTGGTATCATGATATGTCAGTCAGATGTTAGTCAGGCGGTGGTATCATGAATGTCAGTCAGATGTTAGTCAGGCGGTGGTATCAAGACATGTCAGTCAGACGTTAGGCAGGCGGTGGTATCACGACATGGTAGTCAGATGTTAGTCATGCGGTGGTATCACGACATATCAGTCAGACGTTAGTCAGGCGTTGGTATCACGAGATGTTAGTCAGACGTTAGTCAGGCTGTGGTATCACGACATGTTAGTCAGACGTTAGTCAGGCAGTGGTATCATGACATGTCTGTCAGATGTTAGTCAAATGGTGGGATCATGACATGTCAGTCAGATGTTACTCAGACGGTGGTATCATGATATGTCAGTCAGATGTTAGTCAAGCGGTGGTATCACGACATATCAGTCAGACTTTAGTCAGGCGGTGGTATTACGACATGTCAGTCAGATGTTAGTCATGCAGTGGTATCATGAATGTCAGTCAGATGTTAGTCAGGCTGTGGTATCATGACATGTCAGTCAGATGTTAGTCAGGCGGTGGTATCAGGACATGTCAGTCAGATGTTAGTCAGGCGGTGGTATCACGACATGTTAGTCAGACGGTGGTATCACGACATGTCAGTCAGACGGTGGTATCATGACATGTTAGTCAGACGGTGGTATCATGACATGTCAGTCAGACGGTGGTATCATGACATGTCAGTCAGACATTAGTCAGGCGGTGGTATCATGACATTTCAGTCAGATGTTAGTCAGGCTGTTGTCTCATGATATGTCAGTCAGATGTTAGTCAGGCTGTGGTATCACGATATGTCAGACAGATGTTAGTCAGGCGGTGGTATCATGACATGTCAGTCAGATGTTAGTCATGTGGTGGTGTCATGACATGTCAGTCAGATGTTAGTCAAGCGGTGGTATCAAGAAATGTCAGTCAGACGTTAGTCAGGCGGTTGTATCACTACATGTCAGTCAAATGTTAGTCAGGCGGTGGTATCACTACATGTCAGTCAGATGTTAGTCAGGCGGTGGTATCATGACATGTCAGTCAGATGTTAGTCAGGCGGTGGTATCATGACATGTCAGTCAGATGTTAGTCAGGCGGTGGTATCACGACATGTCAGTCAGATGTCAGTCAGACGGTGGTATCATGATATGTCCGTCAGATGTTAGTCAGGCGGTGGTATCATGACATGTTAGTCAGACGGTGATATCACGACATGTCAGTCAGACGTTAGTCAGACAGTAGTATCATGATATGTCAGTCAGTTGTTAGTCAGACGGTGGTATCATGACATGTCAGTCAGATGTCAGTCAGATGGTGGTATCATGATATGTCAGTCAGATGTTAGTCAGGCGGTGGTATCATGACATGTCAGTCAGATGTCAGTCAGACGGTGGTAATATGATATGTCAGTCAGACATTAGTCAGGCGGTGGTATCATGACATGTCAGTCAGATGTCAGTCAGATGGTGGTATTGAGACATGTTAGTCAGACGGTTGTATCATGACATGTCAGTAAGTCGGTGGTATCACGACATGTCAGTCAGACGTTAGTCAGACGGTAGTATCATGATATGTCAGTCAGTTGTTAGTCAGACCGTGGTATCACGACATGTCAGTCAGATGTCAGTCAGACGGTGGTATCATGATATGTCAGTCAGATGTTAGTCAGGCGGTGGTATCATGACATGTCAGTCAGATGTCAGTCAGACGGTGGTATTGAGACATGTTAGTCAGACGGTTGTATCATGACATGTCAGTAAGTCGGTGGTATCACGACATGTCAGTCAGACGTTAGTCAGACGGTAGTATCATGATATGTCAGTCAGTTGTTAGTCAGACCGTGGTATCACGACATGTCAGTCAGATGTCAGTCAGACGGTGGTATCATGATATGTCAGTCAGATGTTAGTCAGGCGGTGGTATCTTGACATGTCCGTCAGATGTTAGTCAGGCGGTGGTATCATGACATGTCAGTCAGATGTCAGTCAGGCGGTGGTATCATGACATGTCAGTTAGATGTCAGTCAGGCGGTGGTATCACGACATGTTAGTCAGACGGTGGTATCACGACATGTTAGTCAGACGGTTGTATCATGACATATCAGTCAGGCGGTGGTATCACGACATGTCAGTCAGGCGGTGGTATCATGACATGTCAGTCAGGCGGTGGTATCATGACATATCAGTCAGGCGGTGGTATCACGACATGTCAGTCAGGCGGTGGTATCATGACATATCAGTCAGGTGGTGGTATCACGACATGTCAGTCAGGTGGTGGTATCATGTCATGTCAGTCAGACGGTGGTATCATGACATGTCAGTCAGATGTTAGTCAGACGGTGGTATCACGACAAGTCAGTCAGATGTTAGTCAGGCGGTGGTATCATGACATGTCAGTCAAATGTCAGTCAGACGGTGGTATCACGACATGTTAGTCAGACGGTGGTATCATGACATGTCAATCAGACGTCATTCAGGCGGTGGTATCATGATATGTCAGTCAGATGTTAGTCAGGCGGTGGTATCATGACATGTCAGTCAGATGTTAGTCAGGCGGTGGTATCATGACATGTCAGTCAGATGTTAGTCAGGCGGTGGTATCATGACATGTCAGTCAGATGTTAGTCAGGCGGTGGTATCATGACATGTCAGTCAGATGTTAGTCAGGCGGTGGTATCACGACATGTCAGTCAGATGTCAGTCAGACGGTGGTATCATGATATGTCCGTCAGATGTTAGTCAGGCGGTGGTATCATGACATGTTAGTCAGACGGTGATATCACGACATGTCAGTCAGACGTTAGTCAGACAGTAGTATCATGATATGTCAGTCAGTTGTTAGTCAGACGGTGGTATCATGACATGTCAGTCAGATGTCAGTCAGACGGTGGTATCATGATATGTCAGTCAGATGTTAGTCAGGCGGTGGTATCATGACATGTCCGTCAGATTTTAGTCAGGCGGTGGTATCATGACATGTCAGTCAGATGTCAGTCAGACGGTGGTAATATGATATGTCAGTCAGACATTAGTCAGGCGGTGGTATCATGACATGTCAGTCAGATGTCAGTCAGATGGTGGTATTGAGACATGTTAGTCAGACGGTTGTATCATGACATGTCAGTAAGTCGGTGGTATCACGACATGTCAGTCAGACGTTAGTCAGACGGTAGTATCATGATATGTCAGTCAGTTGTTAGTCAGACCGTGGTATCACGACATGTCAGTCAGATGTCAGTCAGACGGTGGTATCATGATATGTCAGTCAGATGTTAGTCAGGCGGTGGTATCATGACATGTCAGTCAGATGTCAGTCAGACGGTGGTATTGAGACATGTTAGTCAGACGGTTGTATCATGACATGTCAGTAAGTCGGTGGTATCACAACATGTCAGTCAGACGTTAGTCAGACGGTAGTATCATGATATGTCAGTCAGTTGTTAGTCAGACCGTGGTATCACGACATGTCAGTCAGATGTCAGTCAGACGGTGGTATCATGATATGTCAGTCAGATGTTAGTCAGGCGGTGGTATCTTGACATGTCCGTCAGATGTTAGTCAGGCGGTGGTATCATGACATGTCAGTCAGATGTCAGTCAGGCGGTGGTATCATGACATGTCAGTTAGATGTCAGTCAGGCGGTGGTATCACGACATGTTAGTCAGACGGTGGTATCACGACATGTTAGTCAGACGGTTGTATCATGACATATCAGTCAGGCGGTGGTATCACGACATGTCAGTCAGGCGGTGGTATCATGACATGTCAGTCAGGCGGTGGTATCATGACATATCAGTCAGGCGGTGGTATCACGACATGTCAGTCAGGCGGTGGTATCATGACATATCAGTCAGGTGGTGGTATCACGACATGTCAGTCAGGTGGTGGTATCATGTCATGTCAGTCAGACGGTGGTATCATGACATGTCAGTCAGATGTTAGTCAGACGGTGGTATCACGACAAGTCAGTCAGATGTTAGTCAGGCGGTGGTATCATGACATGTCAGTCAAATGTCAGTCAGACGGTGGTATCACGACATGTTAGTCAGACGGTGGTATCATGACATGTCAATCAGACGTTATTCAGGCGGTGGTATCATGATATGTCAGTCAGATGTTAGTCAGGCGGTGGTATCATGACATGTCAGTCAGATGTTAGTCAGGCGGTGGTATCATGACATGTCAGTCAGATGTTGGTCAGGCGGTGGTATCATGACATATCAGTCAGATGTCAGTCAGACGGTGGTATCATGACATGTCAGTCAGGCAGTGGTATCATGACATTACAGTCAGGCGGTGGTATCATGACATGTCAGTCAGGTTGTGGTATCATGACATGTCAGTCAGGCGGTGGTATCATGACATGTCAGTCAGGCGGTGTTATCATGCCATGTCAGTCAGGCGGTGGTATCATGACATGTCAGTCAGGCGGTGGTATCATGACATGTCAGTCAGGCGGTGGTATCATGTCATGTCAGTCAGGTGGTGGTATCATGACATGTCAGTCAGGTGGTGGTATCATGACATGTCAGTCAGGCGGTGGTATCATGACATGTCAGTCAGGCGGTGGTATCATGACATGTCAGTCAGGCGGTGGTATCATGACATTTTAGTCAGGCGGTGGTGTCATGATATGTCAGTCAGGCGGTGGTATTATGACATGTCAGTCAGGCGGTGGTATCATGACATGTCAGTCAGGCGGTGGTATCATAACATGTCAGTCAGGCAGTGGTATCATGACATGTCAGTCAGACGGTAGTATCATGACATGTCAGTCAGGCGGTGGTATCATGACATGTCAGTCAGGCGGTGGTATCATGACATGTCAGTCAGGCGGTGGTATCATGACATGTCAGTCAGGCGGTGGTATCATGACATGTCAGTCAGGCGGTGGTATCATGACATGTCAGTCAGACGGTGGTATCATGACATGTCAGTCAGACGTTCAATGGTATTAAGTCATTCTGCTCATCATCCACATGCTTTTATGGCAGTCATCTGAAATCTGTTGCGGACGTCCTCATTTTCGAAGAGGTCTTCTCACAAAACTGACTGTGTAGACCGAACCGTTGGAGCCACAACCTAAAATGTCT
Source organism: Coregonus lavaretus (assembly GCF_964263955.1). NCBI lineage: Eukaryota > Metazoa > Chordata > Actinopteri > Salmoniformes > Salmonidae > Coregonus > Coregonus lavaretus. The sequence continues at coordinate 43,042 of NW_028159562.1, forward strand.
ACAATATTGAATGGGGGAGACTCTCGTGAACATAAAGGTATTTGTTGTTCTGCTCTACGATGCACAAAGGTTGCAGGGGAGTCATCTGAAGGTAAGCTAGTAGCAGACTGTCAAAATGGCACCAAGTGCACAGAAAGTAAAAAGTGCCACAAATAATGTGATCAAACATGGGTCTATTTTGATTTATTCTCAGGTGTAGGACAGACACTTACAAACTTTATTCCTTATGTTTTATTTATTTTTGCCATGTAAAAAAAATATATAAATGTGTTTCTATAGCAGTAAAGTCCAAATTCAATGTTTCATCAAGTCATTTTTTTACATATATTTTTTTAAAAATACCTACAGGGGTCTTAAAATGTAAAATCAAATGGCTCAATTATACATTTTATGTCCATCTTAAAGCAATTCCATATTTTAGCTTAGTAGATAATATGATCTAAGGGCATAGACCTACAGCGGCATCACAAACGTTATGAAGCATTGCACACATATTATCCAAATACTGTTAGCACTAGGGTGGCCTATAGCAACACCAATCAATCGTGTTGATTGTTTGCTACGGTATTCAGATTAGGTATTCCTCAATGATCCATTATATGACCTACATAGTGAGACACTTGACGACATGTGGGCATGGAAATTCAAAATGGGGATCCTGCCATAGCAACGCCTTTTGTTTACAAGCAACTGTCCATGGGACGCACACTTCACTGTTACATTACACAACGGTGAAATCTTGTTGCTTTCCCATATGCTATTGTATTTTGCTCTTAACACTCTCTACTTCATATAATGCTAAATGTACTTTGCTCATGCCTTTCCCAACTGGCTTCTCCAACCTTATGAACAAAAAAAATGTATAAAAAAAAAATTGTGTTGCTTAGTTACAAGGCTTTATTGGTTCTTTAAACGTGAGGCACAGCTACACTCCTGGCTGTGTGCCATTCTACTTGACCATGTCAAGCCTATCTCACTCCTACCTCTCGGTAAACAAGTAATATGAGAATAAAGTCTCAGACCTTGCATAATCCATTTTAGACTGCAACTGCGTGTCAGTGTGAGATTATATTAAAATAGCTCAATGGATTCATTTCTCTTTCATTCAGATTTTTTACATTTTCCTCTTGCATTACTTTTCCATCATTCCAGTCTGTGATTTGAATATGCTGTTATACTGTGATCTACACTACTTTGTGAGAGATGGGAGTGACTGTCTGATCTTCCTCTAAACAGACATTGTGTGATATAATATCCTTCATTTGTTGAAAGGGAACAGAAATGTATCGGAGGATTACTATTTAAAAACTACACAGTGCCGTGGGTTCAAACTGAGATAAAGCCACAAACAGCAAAGGTTCTGAAT
>NW_028159561.1:0-49094 GCF_964263955.1 Coregonus lavaretus
GGAGCGCATATAACTTGGTGCGCATCCGTAAGGGCGATGAATGGAAGACAGCGTTTAGCACGACTTCAGGGCACTACGAGTATCTAGTCATGCCATATGGGTTGATGAATGCTCCCTCAGTCTTCCAATCCTTCGTTGATGAGATTTTCCGGGACATGCAGGGACAGGGAGTGGTTGTGTACATCGACGACATTCTGGTGTATAGTCCTACCCGTGCTGAGCATGTAGCCCTGGTGCGCCGAGTATTGCGGAGGCTGTTGGAGCATGACCTATATGTCAAGGCAGAGAAATGTCTGTTTTTTCAGAAGTCGGTCTCCTTTCTGGGTTACCAGTTATCTGCGTCAGGGGTGAAGATGGAGGTAGACCGGGTGTCAGCTGTGCGTAATTGGCAAACCCCAACCACTGTGAAGGAGGTGCAACGGTTCTTGGGTTTTGCGAATTACTACCGGAGGTTTATCCGGGGTTTTGGACAGGTGGCAGCTCCCATAACGTCTCTGTTAAAGGGGGGTCCGGTGCGCTTGCGGTGGTCAGCTGAGGCGGACAGGGCATTTGGGAGACTGAAGGACCTGTTTACCTCGGCGCCGGTGTTGGCGCATCCGGATCCCTCTTTACCGTTCCAAGTAGAGGTGGACGCGTCAGAGGCCGGAATAGGGGCCGTTCTTTCCCAGCGTTCTGGTACTCCACCTAAACTCCGTCCCTGTGCGTTCTACTCTAAGAAGCTCAGTCCGGCGGAGCGGAATTATGACGTAGGGGACAGGGAGCTGTTAGCCGTGGTACAGGCCCTAAAGGTGTGGCGGCATTGGCTCGAGGGGGCTCAACACCCTTTCCTCATTCAAACTGACCATCGTAACCTGGAGTACATCCGGGCAGCTAGGAGACTGAATCCTCGCCAGGCTCGTTGGACTATGTTCCTGGCCCGGTTTGTGTTTAAGATCACATACATCCCTGGGTCCCAGAACGGGAAGGCAGATGCTCTGTCCCGGCGGTATGACGCGGAGGAGAGGTCAGTTGAGTTCACGCCCATACTACCGGAGTCTTGTCTGGTTGCTCCGGTGGTGTGGGAGGTTGATGGTGAGATCGAGCGGGCGTTACGCACCGACCCGAGTCCTCCTCAGTGTCCTGTGGGTCGGACGTACGTTCCGCTCGAGATACGCGATCGCCTCATTTGTTGGGCTCACACGTCTCCCTCCTCTGGTCATCCGGGTATCGGCCGGACAGTGCACTGCCTTAGCACGAAGTACTGGTGGCCAACGTTAGCTAGGGATGTGAGGATTTATGTTTCCTCCTGTTCGGTGTGTGCCCAGTGTAAGGCGCCCAGACATTTGCCCAGGGGTAAGTTACAACCCCTGCCTATTCCACAACGACCCTGGTCCCACCTCTCGGTGGATTTTGTTACCGACCTTCCCCCCTCACAGGGAAACACTACCATCCTGGTCGTTGTGGATAGGTTCTCGAAGGCCTGTCGTCTCCTTCCCATGCCGGGTCTACCCACTGCCCTGCAGACCGCGGAGGCTCTGTTCACCCATGTCTTCCGGCATTACGGGGTACCCGAGGATATAGTGTCTGACCGAGGCCCCCAGTTCACCTCGAGAGTGTGGAGGGCATTTATGGAACGGTTGGGGGTGTCGGTAAGCCTTACCTCGGGTTACCACCCGGAAAGTAATGGGCAGGTTGAACGTGTCAACCAGGATGTGGGTAGGTTTCTGAGGTCATACTGTCAGGGCCGGCCGGAGGAGTGGGCGAGATATGTGCCCTGGGCGGAGATGGCACAGAACTCTCTTCGCCACTCCTCCACCCAACTAACCCCGTTTCAGTGTGTGTTGGGGTACCAGCCGGTGCTGGCACCATGGCATGAGAGCCAGATCGAGGCCCCCGCTGTGGATGAGTGGGTAAGGCGCTCGGAGGAGACGTGGGACGCTGCACACGTCCATCTGCAGCGTGCCATACGTCGACAGAAGACGAGCGCCGACCTACACCGCAGTGAGGGGCCAGTGTACGCACCTGGAGATCGAGTCTGGCTCTCAACCAGAAACCTGCCCCTCCGCCTGCCCTGCCGGAAGCTGGGTCGGCGGTTTGTGGGGCCGTTTAAAGTCCTGAGGAGATTGAACGAGGTGAGTTATAGGTTAGAACTACCTGTTGACTACAAAAATATTAACCCCTCGTTCCATGTGTCTCTCCTCAGGCCGGTGGTAGCTGGTCCACTCCAGGACTTTGAGATTGAGGAGACTCCTCCGCCCCCGTTGGACATCGAGGGGGCTCCGGCGTACACCGTGAGGTCCATTCTGGATTCTAGACGCCGGATGGGGGGTCTTCAATATCTCGTGGAGTGGGAGGGGTACGGTCCGGAGGAGCGGTGCTGGGTGCCAAGGAGGGACGTGCTAGACCAGTCCCTACTGACCGATTTCCATCGGGGTCATCCTGCGCGCCCTGCTCCGCGTCGTCCGGGTCGTCCTCGAGCTCCGGGTCGGCGCACGGCTGGAGCCGCGCGTCAAGGGGGGGGTACTGTCACGGTTTCGGCCGAGGCTGCTCCTCTTCCTTGTTCGGGCGGACTTCGGCGGTCGTCGTCTCCGGAGTACTAGCTGCCACCGTTCGATGTTTTTTGTTCTTTTGGTTTTGTCTGTGCATAACACCTGTCCCTTATTTGTGTCTTGATTATTCTCCTTATTTAGTTGGTTTGTTTGGGGCAGGTGTTATGCGTGATTGTTATTGTCAGTTTGCCTCCGAGTAGTTCTCTCTCTCGTTTATTTAGTATTTTCGAGAGTTCGCACTGCGTGCGCCTTTTCTTGTTTTTCCGCACTGTGTGTTTGTGCGTAATTGTTCGTGCCGCCCGGTTGGGTTGGCGACTCATTTCCCGTTTGGGATACATATATATACTAAAGTTCGTTGAAGAACCTCCTTGTCCCTGCGCTTGATTCCTGCACTACATCCACACTCAACACTCTGACAATGACTTACAAACAGAGAGAGAAATATTAAATCCATGACTTACATTTGTAAATAATGAATGTAAATGGTGATTGATTGTAAAGAATTAAACAAATATGACGTCATCTATCAATATGGTGGATGTCTGTTGTCCTCCAAACACTGAGGAAGGCCACCTCCATTTGTTTTGACCTCTGCTGCTAAAAAAGAAGACATTAAACCTGAAAGAATATTTCAGTGAGTGGGTTTTTCATTTCTTCCAATCTGGTTTTAGACCTGGACATATTTTTCAGCGGCTACACTAGATGAGGTGCTATCAGGGGTGTCAAACTCATTCCATGGAGGGCCTTGGATCTGCAGGTTTTTGTTTTTTCCTTACAATCAGGGACGGCTTGTTCAATAGGGCGATATGGGCGACGCACTGCCAAACGGGAAAAGGAAGGGATTTTTTTTCTAATCAATTATATCACGGCAACAGCAGTTATCAGTGTTCACGTCTGATCTGCCAGCCACTAAATGTCAAATCAGGCTAAAGTCGTGCTTCAAATGGCCCCGCCCGTTTTTTGGGCGATTTCAGTCAGGTTGAAAATCGCCCAGAAGTCTCTCATAGCCTGTCATGTAAAATCTATTTGTTTCACATTTCAAAGCTTTCAATACATTCTCTATGGGTGTCTGTGGGCTTGCACTTACGCGCTTTCGTCATACGTGACGTAACGTTGAACGTAACTAAGACAATGGCGGCTAGCAGCGTCTCTGTTGCGACCTGTAGTGTGGCGTTATTTTATGTTTTTAATTTGTAGACTTAGTTTACAAACATTCTGCAAACATTCTGCTTTGGACTGATCTTCGGTTTTGGACTGATCTTGTTGATCGTGTACATACCCGCTACGAACGGACTAAATAATGAAAACGCTGCTGGCAGCGGAATCCCAATACAGCTGGGAGACTTGGCTGGATGACAGAGTCCCGGACAGAGAGGTGGAGCCGGCCGCGATCCTGGTAAGAGAGCGACTCTGTACCCCGACATTGAACTGCTTTCTGTGTCATTGAACCTTACTATTGTTGATAAAACAAGTTTACTGGAGAACGGAGAACAAGTAGAGACTTTTGGACAAGGTGGATAATTGTATAATATAAGGCAGTTTATTCAGAGGTAAAGATATCTGGAATCGCGTGCACGGACCCGTTCGTCAAACTCGTAGGGAGTTTATCAGAAGAGCCCCTAAACATTGTGTGCTGACATTTTATACAATAAAATGAAGTAGGTTGAATCTAGTAGTTCTGATCTTCTGATTGGTCCTGATGAGTTGGGCGAGGTCACCTCCAGGCTAGTGTCACTGTTGCATTGGCTCTGAGTCGGGTTCTCTGTCTTCAGATGTTCAGCCTAAGAGAAGAGGATTTGTGTGTGTGTGTGTGTGTGTGTGTTTGTTATCAGTGTGTGTGTGTGTGTGTGTTTGTTATCAGTGATGATGTGTGTGTGTGTGTGTGTGTGTTTATCAGTGATGATGTGTGTGTGTGTGTGTGTGTGTGTGTGTGTGTGTGTGTGTGTGTGTGTGTGTGTGTGTGTGTGTGTGTGTGTGTGTGTGTGTGTGGTGTGTGTGTGTGTGTCCTCAGGGCAAGAACTCGTGAGTTGGAAGAACTGAGAGACCTATGGCGTGGGTGTTATCCTTAGCCACCTGCTGACAAGGCTGACAAGATAGGACTCTTGTTCATTGTATTGAATACAAAGGCCCAACACAAAATGGGTCATGCACAAGATTTTAGTCAGACCAAGCTATAACATTATATATTTACTACGACAGTACATTCAACCAAAAGCTAATATAACAAAGGCATCAGAGATTATTTATAATCTGTCACAGAAACTGGAATCCATCTCCCCAGATCAGTCAATAAATGCTTCTGGTATTGACTTATATGCTGCCCCTGTCTTCATGTTGTTGCTGGACATATCTTTTTTTAAATGTGTGTAGGTCACCTAAATCATCAGAAAAATTGCCCCTCCTGAGAATTTTTTCAGGAGCCGCCACTGCTTACAATTAAAACCTAGACAACCAGGTTTGGGAGTCCCTTACTAATTAGTGACCTTAATTGATTAATCAAGTACAAGGGAGGAGCGAAAACCCGCAGCCACTCGGTCCTCCGTGGAATGAGTTTGACACCTGTGGTTTAGACCATCAAAATCATTGCGCTGCTTTATTTATTGACCTGTAGAAGGCATTTGATACGGTTAATCATTTCTTACTTTTTCTAAGGTTGTCTGAATTAAGCCTAGATCAGACATCTTGCAATTGGCTCAATAACTATCTAACGGACATAATGTGTGCTTGCTTAATGACGTTTTCAAATCTAGATTCATCAATAATATGAAAGGTGTGCTGCAGGCAATGTTCCCTCTAAACTGCGCAGCCGCGCACTTCCTCCAGGACTGCAGAGAAGAAGAAATGCCATGCGCAAGAGATTGAATTTAGCTGAGTTCGCCCCATTATTTTGCACTATATAGATCAACGTTTTTTCTGTGATCGAATCGATATTATATCAGCCCCTTTTCAATGCAACAAACCAAAAAATATATAACTTTGCAAGACTGAGTCTGTGATTTTGTTGTAGGCAGAGCCAGTCCGAACCGAGTAGAATTCTATTGACGGGAGTAGCCCACGAGCGGTGTTGTAGAAACATTTGACTAGATAATCAACTCAAAAATATCTCTCAAGACATCGGAGCCTGTGAATTTAAGAATTTAGACTTTATTGAATACAAAGCCGAGTTTGGTCCATGGAGCCACAACTGGCCCTCCTTGGCTCAAAGATCTCCTTTTTATACACACAAATGCATAATCATGTTACATAGCATATACAGTCCCTCCCCTTAGGGCAAATGATTAACTTATTTTAGTACCACTCTACCTTAGCTTTCAACGTCCAGATGTCACCTATAATGTACTCCAAAAGGTCATGGGCGCTTTTCCACAGGAAGCCTCTTCCCTAATCGCATTATATTGGTAGCAGACCCTTTCCCTAATCTCATTATATGGTTGCAGACCCCTTCTTTACAAATAATATACGTACATACATTAAGGCATTTATCATTTACCATCCTCCCTGGCCCTTGAGTTTATGTACATGTGGCCATGTGTCAGGTCATAAGGTCATAAGCAAAACAAATGATAACACTAGGTCCATTGTTACTCCAATCTCCACACAGCCATCACGAGGAGTTGTATGTACATCACATGTCATAGACATACCCAGACCATCTGCAGGGAGTTTATGATAAACACATAAATGTCTCTGCTTTGACCTCTCCCTACATTTGCCTTAATGATACATAAAATAATACCATAGCGGTCTTTCAATCACCCGCGAGTGAATGCGCAGTTCAGATCAGACCGCAGAGCCGCGCGTCTGCACATTTGTTGATATTCTTTGCTAGTTAGCGAGTTATTAGCCCAGTTATACATAAGTATAGGTCAACAATGGGGAATTACTGCTTCCTACAAGAGAACAAAACGTGTAGGCTACATTTCAAGCTGTCTTTGAAAAGCCAGTCAGATAAAAAGCTTATGTCTTAATTAAAGAGGCAGTGTTGTATTTTGAGACAGGCTTGAATATGCAAATAAGCCAATAAGCCTACATTGTCTAATTCTCTGTATGGTAATAATAATTAATATTATTTTGTAAAGTGGTTTCTTGCATCATACAACACAATACAATTTACAGTCACCTATTTGGCCCATGGTGTTACAAACCAAGTAAAAAAAATCAAGAATTCATGTCAAGCCCTTCATAATGTAAAAACGTGTTTTAAAGTATCCTGCAATGTAGGCCTGCATTGAACACCACATATAGGCTACTGTAGGCTATATCATAGAAATAAAAAGCTATCTAAAACTGGAAGAGTACAGCCTCAGTGTTCACTGGAAACGCGCCCGGGAAGTTGCGCAAAAGTCTCACAGCCTTCAAGTTTCCGCTCATAAGACCTACAATTTGCTCAGTTGCCAAAAAAACTAGGCATAGAAATAAATCCTGCTTCACTTAAGAAAGTAGAAGGAAGATTGTTCAAGCAACGCTTCTCCCAGTGCTTAATTATGGTGACGTAATCTACATGCATATGGCAGCTTCTGTTTTAAAACCTTTAGCACTGTGTTTTATCACGGTGGAAATGTTTCATATAAAAGTTAAATAAAAAATTGCAATATAAATAAAAAATATGCCTTTTGAACACAGCAACCAAATACTTTTTTTTACTAGAAACATTTGAACTATACAATTTCTATTCTATATTATTTATCTAGTGGTACCGGAGTGCCAAGTCTAGGTCCAAAAGACTTCTCAACAGCTTCTACCCCCAAGCCATAAGACTCCTGAACAGCTAATCATGGCTACCCGGACTATTTGCACTGCCCCCCCACCCCATCCTTTTTACGCTGCTGCTACTCTGTTAAGTAAGTATTTATGCATAGTCACTTTAACTCTACCCACATGTACATATTACCTCAACTACCTCAACTAGCCGGTGCCCCCGCACATTGACTCTGCAACGGTACCCCCCTGTATATATAGCCTCCCTACTGTCACTTTATTTTACTTCTGCTCTTTTTTTCTCAACACTTTTTTTGTTGTTGTTTTATTCTTACTTTTTTTGTTTAAAATAAATGCACTGTTGGTTAAGGGCTGTAAGTAAGCATTTCACTGTAATGTCTGCACCTGTTGTATTCGGCGCATGTGACCAATAAAATTTGATTTGATTTGATTTGATTTAGTCAAAACATGTCACTACACCTCAACACATCACCATTGGGACAATCCAATTTCCTAATCCCCATTATTTTCTATAATGCATATGAATAGATTTTTTCAGTATAAAGGACATAGACAGGTTTTCTTCTTAGGTAACAATGAAATAAAACAACAAATATATTATTTGTATTTTTTTTCCATTTTTAAGTGTTTCCACTTACTATTGGGGAGTGGAATTAGAGAGGAAGCTTGTGTTACCTTTCTCACACCACTACAGTATTCATTTCAACAGACCCTTTCCCTCCCCCATTGTTAGAGTTCAATATATGCCCAGGACTATATTGAGGTTCAGGCTGTTGTAATGTACCATTGATTATGTAAATAGTATTGTAGAACTCTGGTATTGATGGTCCATTTGAGGGTGATTCATTGATATGAATATTCAGAGTGAAAGAGCTGAGAATTCATGTGATGGCCCACATCTAACACAATATTTCCTGTTGTGTTAGTAAGCACCACAGCATTTTAGGCAGCAATTGTTCAAATTGATTAACAGATTAACAGTGAGTACAAACCCAGCCTGCCTCTCTCCTTCCACACTGAGTCCAAACCTACAGTCACTGGGTCCTGATTGTGACAGTGGAGCCCAGTTTGCACTGCAGGATCCAGAGATGGCATCAGTGAAGCTGGAAGATTGCAGTCAAACACTGGAGCTGAATGTCAACATTAAAGATGAAGAAGAGGAGGAGAAGATTGGGAAATCTGTTTCTCATGGTAAGAGCAGGTTCTTTAGTGATCATATATATAGAACACCTCACCTGCGACTCATGAAAATACTTCAATTTATGTATTAATTAAGTATAGTAAAATGTTTATCTGACACCATAAAGACGATTAAAATATGCAAGCAAGCATTTGGCAATGAGTTTATGTTGACTAGCAAGAATTGGTCTGAAGTGGAAGACTACAGGGAAATAGATTTAATGACATTGTAAAATTAACGATTTACTTTAAAAAAATTACTTTTCAGAGGAACTAGGGTTATGTGCCTTGCTCAAGGGCACATCGACAGATTTTTCACCTAGTCTGCTCAGGGATTCGAACCAGCAACCTTTCAGTTACATTCTGCCCAAGGTGTGAAGTCTAAGTTACAAGTCAATACTGATATTAACAAAACATTAAGTATCTAAACATGATCAGACAGGAAGAGAAAGACAGAGAATCCATAGCTTGTGTCGTGGCCCATAGCTCATGGGATAGAGAGAATCCATAGCTTGTGTCGTGGCCCATAGCTCATGAGATAGAGAGAATCCATAGCTTGTGTCGTGGCCCACAGCTCATGGGAGAGGGGTAGAGAGAAAGACGGTGTACACAGTGTATTAAACATTAGGAACACTTGCTTCTTTCCCTGCCATAGACTGACCAGGTGAAAGCTATGATCCCTTATCGATGTCTCTTGTTAAATCCATGTGGTGAAAAGACAAACGTTGCTGACAATGCCGTGATGATAAGAAGTCCGCTGACACTGTACTTTGTTTATAAAGGTTTATTATAACAAAGAGTTTCAGCGTCAGATTTACAGATACCTGCAGATATCTGAAGAACAGCCGGAGCCAATTCTGTAATTTGCTATTCATCCCTCCCTTGTTCAAGACCTGGCATTTATATCCTATGTGACATAGTATGGCATGATTTTAATACACCAATCCCTGGCTTTTCTACATATCTTCCCATATCCTTTTTTCCAGGAATTTAGTAATGCTTTCCAGATGTTTCAGCAAGCAGAGCCAAGTTTCCTCTAACACACTCTTCTGCAAACGTCAGCACAATCACAGACCCTCAGACACTACATATTTCCCCCCTTCGAGACTAATTAAGTCTCAAAAACAAAGAGAATAGGATTATGACAAATAACAATTTTTTTCTTGAGTAACTTTAGCAATAAATCCAAATTTATGGAAAGTAAACACATGTTTATATAGACACATTTTTGTATGTAGTGTAAATACATTGTTATGGAGTGTAAATAAATTGTTATGGAGTGTAAATAAATTGTTATGGAGTGTAAGAGCGAAAAACCTGTCTGGCAGCTTTCATTCCAAATATCCATCAGTCAGTCAAGACAGGAAAATTCTCTCACGGCCCCTCTGCCCTAGGAGACCACCTAAGTACTCCAGATCAATTTATAAATCTTTATCAATACATTTTAAGCTATGATGCAATTGAATACATATGAAAACCCCAGCAAACAAAATACAATCAAAATGTCCACATTCAGGCTGGTCGACCCATCGGACCCTCCTGTGGATTCTTTCTGTCCCTGCCTAGACCCAATATCCCTAAGCTTCAACGAAATAAACAAAAACATCTGAGGTCCCCACATGTACCCAACAACAGAAAACATAATTATTCAAAAAATTAATACAGAAAGAATATAACACTGGAATGTAGTCCACTACACTTCATCTCCTCCACAGTGTCGACTTTCAATGCGACGTCGATGATGGAATCTGAACATTTCCACACCTTCCTTGTTCCACTTCCTCCAGTCCATTCATATTGTCCATGTTTGAGTATTTGAGTCCCTCTACATATTCCCCCATATGCTTCTGGAAGAAAAGAAAAGACCAAACAGTATCTTTTGGAAAACAACACATGCAAATTAAAACATCAATATCAACTAAAAATGATATATAAAATCACATTCCATTTCCCCCCTTTGATTCATAACAAAACACTAAATATCACAATAATATAATTATCCCACAATCAGATATTCCAAATTTCCTAGAGTTATTTCAACCCTAGTTTTCATAACATTTTAGTCTGACTTTTTCCAATTTTTTTTCTTTTTCTCTAATTTTTTCAAAAACCATTTCACTGATTTATTCACAAAACTCTTTCCCATTTTCTGAGTATATTAAGTCAGGAAATTCCCACCTGCTTATGACTTCTTTACACAACAACTTTGAAACCGACTGAGCATCTTTTAGCTTAGTTGAACATCTTATGCCCCTCTTGGTATATGAATGTAACCAAGAATAACCGTCAAACATTATTTTTTAGACAGATTATCCACCTACCTATGACATAGTCAATCTATTCAAGAAAATATGGTTCCCAAAAATCCTACTCCTTTGTGATTATTCTAATCTCCCCTTTTACAACATAAGCTAACCCATGTGTTTCCTAAATCATCATGGTTTCTCCAAAACAATAATTGATTGCTACTCTAAGGATTTTTTCATTGTCTTCAAAACACTTGCTTTCGAAAGTCCTTCAATTTATGGTTCAATCCCTTGGATTGCTTCATCTTTTAATGGATACTGATTCTTCCAAGGAGGTCTGGCCCCTGGTCGAAGTTAAACTTTCACCGGTTGGGCTGATTTCACAAGTCCAATATCGGTACTGTGTTGATATCACAAACATTCTTGAACTTTTTGCAACATCTCTTCTTCCATAGATTCTCAATCCATCTTCACACTTCAAACAGATTCATGTGTCATCCGTACAGCTTATGACTCTCCTTGTCCTTGAGCCAAAATCATCATTTTCAGAAATCGCTGATCTTCACTCCCCCAAATCCTTCTCCTAATTAGTTGATTTGACATAGTGAGATGTGTAACCTCTTCAGGCTGAACACAGATAAAAGCCTTTCTGCTATCCATCATCACTTCCCATGGTCCATTGTTTATTTTCACTTCAATTGTTGGATCTTTTTCCGGTCCTGATGCTACCAGCTGACACCCCCCTTTCGGATCTTCTGGGCACCTCTAGAATCCTTGCTCCGGGCCCCTATAAGTGTTCACCGGTCCTCCAGATGATCTTGACTTGCTCCTGTATCTTCCTTTGAAATTCTTTCTTTCCAGAAACTATCTATGGATGTGAAACAACTTGTACCACTAGTTGTGGCTGGTACAATTGCATTTGACCTTGTTCAGTTGAAGCTGTAGCCGTGATTGTTGATTTGGTTTACACTGATTCTGCATAACCATAGCTTTTCTTCTCCTTCTTCTTCTCCACCAGTTGTATTTGATTGAGTTTTCTGAGAGTTTCTTGGTCCTGTTCTTTCTGGTTGTGTTCCTTTTTCCGGTACAGATCCACTTGATGGGCTATATGATCTGTATAGACACCTTTTGTCATGCTCCCAAGTCCAACCACCTCTGCCATTTTGCTCCTTACCGGTAAGGGCAGTCCCATCTGTAGTTTAGCTCTCAAGATTGACTGCTCAATTTGACTCACATCTGGATCATTTCCGGTAATATTTCTCCACACTTGATGAACTCTTGACACGTAGGCTCTTGGATTTTCTTGTTGTCCTAGTGGGTCAATCAGAATGTTGTCAGGATGCACATTTGTTGGAAACGTATCTCTCAGTGCTCTCCACAGCCGATTTCTACTTGCAGCCAACAATTCAGGGTCGTTCACTGCAGTCCCCACATATCTATGAAGTCCAGCTCTCTGAAAAATGTCTTCCATGCCTGGAATCCCAAGGAGATTAGCCAAAAGTCTCTTAATGTCTCCTATGGCAGACTGTGTTCCCACCGTAATTTCTTCCAACTTTGAAATCCAAGGATATGCTCCGTCTTGAAGAGTAGGCAGCTTCTCAAGTATATCTGACATATCGGTATTCTGCAAAGGCTTATATTCTAGGTTTTGTCATCGAATGATCACCGGCATAATTTTCTTACTAGTGCCCTCTTTCCTTGGCCTCAATGTATATTTCTTCTCAGATTCTTGGGATTCTTTTCTCAGTAGCTTCTTTTTCTTTATCTTTAGCTTCTTGAGTTGTTCTTCCAGTTCTTTTACTTCTTCTAAATTATTGGCCTTATACAGGTATGATACGCATCGGTCTATATCTCGTTCTATTTCTTCTGTGCTAGTCATTGTAGGATAAAATCCTCTTGAATATGAAGCACCTTTAATCTCCAAATCTTCATCGTTGTCTCCATCTTCATTTTCATCAGAACTCGAATTACTTGTATTCTTCTTCTTCCAACTTCCATCACCCCTTCTTTCCGCTCTGGCCAACCTCTGTCTGATGACAGGGTCATATCCACCCATGATCTCTTCTGAATCACTCTGATCATCATCATCATCATCATCATCATCAAGTTCCATCCTCCTTAACCTCACTCTACCCTTAGTTTCCAGACATCTCGTTTTCTTCCTGCTTTTGGAGTTTGGATTCATCTTTATGGTCGTTTCTGCTTGTCCTGTCTCTATTATTCGTTCATCTTCATCTCTGATGCAATAATCACCCTCCTGAATGATCACTGGAAGCTGAGGATAAACATCCTTAAACTTGGCTTCTTTCTCATAAGGTGGGGGTGTTTTTGCTGAATCCATATGTGAGAAAGGTGTATTGACTTCTGCCATTCGTTTTTCTGTCACCTTCACCTCTTTTGCCATTTTCTCTGTACCTCTGTCTCTCTTATCTTTTGTATCTTTTATCAGTTTTTGTCCTTCATTTTCAAACAGCTTAAGAACACCCAGCTCTCTTTGTCTCTTTTCTTTACGTTGCTGTCCTTTTTTCCCCTTCTTCTGATCTGCCTTATACGTGGATACAAGCACTTGCATTATCTTGATGACGTCTGGGTTAAGAGTCCCTTCCACTGGCCATGGTTGTTCAATGTCAGGCCAACGTTTATTCAATTTTTCGGATAATCTTGCTATACCATTAGCTAGAGGATTACTATTCTGTACTACATCAAGAGGAGTAATTGCTTTTGTAGTTTTGATGTCCTTTTTCCCCATTGTAATGACTCTGTTATGTGTTTCCCTCTTTCTTTCTTTCTTTCTTTATTTTTTTTATTTTTATTTTTATTTAAATATTTGTGTTTTAATTTTATTTATTAATTTTATTTAATTTTTATTAAAATTAATTAATTAATCAATCAATTAAATAAATAATTAGTCAATATATCAATTTATTTTATTAATTGTATTTTACCAAATTATTGATTAGTGGCAATCTTACCACATCCGATCAGGAAAAGTAAAGGAAAGTAGTCAACTTCAGAGCAATCCAAAAAGAAAAGACCTGTAATCCAGCAACACTACAGCACTCACAAACCAATTGCTTATTAATCACCCAATTACCTTAATTTTACAGAATAATGTCAATGCTGGATTTCCAACACAACTCTAATCAAAACAAGTCATTCACAAAAACTGTAATGTGCAATTATCAATTACATCAATTCATCAGTCTGTTGCCAAGTTCCTGCGAAATGGTCACAACATAAAATATTCTATGTATACACAATGTATGTATTGTATCCTGTAAGGGAAAGTAGGTTTTGTGGATAAGAACAGTACTGGCTTGATTGGACTGGGTTGTTGTCGCTGATGTACTGGTCAGCACCTCCTCTCTCTCAGGAACAGACAACAATTTAGTATTTTATGCATACTTATATTCACATTCACGCTAAGAAATAAGCAAACAGCTTAACTCAGGAATATTATAAATAGATCAATAACATTTTATTTTATTTATTTATTTAATTATTATTATTTTTAATCCGTCAATATATCTCTCATTCATCAACTCAACCGATATCAACCAAACAGTTTCACAGTCAAGCAACAGTTAATTCAACAAGCAGAACATTCCACTTGTGTGCAAGTCTCCCCCTCCCTCTTTGTCTGCTCTAAGACTGCGTCTCCCAGCAGTTCAGTGGAGGCAGGGGAGTGGCACATCTGTTCTACGTAACTCTAAACTCATAAAATCCCACGCGTGCGCAGTTCAGTCACCAATGCGATTTCAGAGTGAAAGGAACTTCTCCTAAAAAGCTCTCTCCCAGCTAAACAACAGGGTAGACAGACCCGCTGTCGCTCCATTCTCTCCCCCTTTTGACAAACAATAACACTTAACAGAGCTCACAAACGAACACGGAACACATAGAACATAGAACACAAATCCTACTTCCAAGTTTGTTATCTGCACTTATCCTAATCTGCAGATTTATAGTTATGTTGTTATCAATTACAAAACATCTCTATACACTCTTAAAAAAGTCCTCCCTGTAGGGTCATGCTATTCTAATAGTTAATGAACGTTCTCTTTTTATAGAGACTCATAAGGTTTTAACCTTAACTAACATATTTCCTTACAAAAGACTAAAACCCCTGTTGTCATAGCCTTAGTCGACACACAGCTGGAACTCATCAGAGACCTCTTTTTTTATTTTTTTCTCTCTCTCACACACGTAGGTTCTCCTCTCATACACACACATACACACACACACACAAAAAGAATGCATCCGTTTATACAAAGCATGCTTAACGCCGTTCCTATTTTCCTTTATATTCCATCCTAAATTTCTGCTACCTTCAGGTTGTAGACATTCAAAGAGAGGATTACTTCAGACAAATACTTCGTCAAATAGATTCTGAGCAGTAACATACAATTGAATATATCTTCTACAACCTGCAGTTCCCAGAACTGACTTGAGAGTTAATCTAATAACTATCAAGATTCACGGCTTCCTCAAGGGCTTCCTTAAATTTACGGCGTCCTAAAAGTATACTTTTTCCTTATTTTCTAGCCTTATTCCTTCATGCCTTTCCTTGGACACTCCTTTTACTTTTATTCAAGCCAAATATCGGTGTGCCCTATCGGTATGCCCTATAGACACTCCCCCCTTTTTGCGTTGTTCCCAACGCAAACGAATTTAGAACATTTAGAACGGAATTCTCATCACACAGCAAATACCAGCAAAGCGCACGCACAAGTAATTTGACGGTACATCTGAACGCACACACCCTGGACTCACAAAACGACCAGCGCCCAATGTTTGTGAGAAAGCTCACCTTATCTGTCGGCCTCTTGAGCGGGAGTCACTTTGTAGCCCAGGAATGGAATGCAGAGAAAAGACGTAACACGTCCCAAAAAAAAAACCTTGTCGCCATTAATGTGGTGAAAAGACAAACGTTGCTGATAATGCCGTGATGATAAGAAGTCCGCTGACACTGTACTTTGTTTATAAAGGTTTATTATAACAAAGAGTTTCAGCGTCAGATTTACAGATACCTGCAGATATCTGAAGAACAGACGGAGCCAATTCTGTAATTTGCTATTCCTCCCTCCCTTGTTCAAGACCTGGCATTTATATCCTATGTGACATAGTATGGCATGATTTTAATACACCAATCCCTGGCTTTTCTACATATCTTCCCATATCCTTTTTTCCAGGAATTTAGTAATGCTTTCCAGATGTTTCAGCAAGCAGAGCCAAGTTTCCTCTAACACACTTTTCTGCAAACGTCAGCACAATCACAGACCCTCAGACACTACATCCACTTCAGTGTAGATGAAGGGTTAAAGAAGGATTTTTTGTGTATGTGTTTCATTCAGAGGGTGAATGGGCAAAACAAAATATTTAAGTGCCTTTGAACAGGGTATGGTAGTAGGTACCAGACGCACCGTTTTGAGTGTGTCAAGAACTGCAACACAGTTTCCAGCAGTTTCAACAGTTTCCCGTGGGTATCAAGAACGGTCCACCACCAAAAGGACATCCAGCCAACTTGACACAACTGTGGAAAGCATTGGAATCAACATGGGCCAGCATCCCTGTGGAAGGCTTTCGACACCTTGTAGAGTCCATGCCCTGACAAAGTTAGGCTTTTCTGAGGGCAAAAGGGGGTGCAACTCAATATTAGGAAGGTGTTCCTAATGTTTTGTACACTCAGTATATATCTTACCACAGCAGGTCAAGAACAAAAGAGAAAGACACATTGAAGCTAAGACCCTTTTAGAACCATTTGACCATATTTGGATTCAAAATCGGAGTTGTTGATCAATAACATTACTGTTGAGTTAACTTCCAATCAGATATCAGACCTACAGTATGTTAATTACAACAGAAGCTCAGAGGTGTGACAGAATGGGGGATGGTGAGATAATGCATCATTCAGAATGGGGGATGGTGAGATAATGCATCATTCAGAATGGGTGATGGTGAGATAATGCATCATTCAGAATGGGGGATGGTGAGATAATGCATCATTCAGAATGGGGGATGGTGAGATAATGCATCATTCAGAATGGGGGATGGTGAGATAATGCATCATTCAGAATAGGGGGATGGTGAGATAATGCATCATTCAGAATGATGGACAGTAAAACCTTTGGGTTGATAAAAGAGAAGTCTGGGGTTGGGCCCGCCACTATAGTACTATCTACATCTAGGAGTTATCTCCAAAAGTAAGACCTCCATAAGTTCATTCTGTCATTCTGACACCCCTGAAGAACTCAACACAACAAAGCTTGTTTTATCGTTGTGCATGAAAAGTTGTTATAGAACTGTTTCGATGATAAGATAGATGTTATTTCATGCTACTGAGACTTGCATGGATGACACCAGTATTGTCAGCATTTGTTTTATTAACTGGGCTATCTGGAGTGATCAGAGAGTAGACTAAAGAAGTGAAGTAGACAAACTGCCAGTGTTTTGAAGTTCTATGAAATGAGTCTGTGTAGTTGCCAGGGTTGGTGTCAATTCCATTTAAATTCCAGTCAATTCAGGAAGTACACTGTCATTCTAATTCCAATTCTCTTCAATTTTTTTCAATCAGGAAAATTGGTTTACTGGAAACACCTTTCCTCTTTTGACCTCACCCTTTCCCAGTCCCCTCCCACTGCTTGACCCCATCTTCACTAGAGGCTGTTCTCCTACTAATCTCACTGCAACCCCCCTCCAAGTCTCTGATCCCTACTTTGTTTCCTTTTCTCTCCATCTCTCCTCCAACCTACCCACTCAGCCCTAACCCAGATGGTCATGCTCCTCCCACTCAGCCCTAACCCAGATGGTCATGCTCCTCCCACTCAGCCCTAACCCAGATGGTCATGCTCCTTCCACTCAGCCCTAACCCAGATGGTAATGCACCGCCGCAATCTTCACTCTCTCTCTCCCGCTTCTCTCGCCTATTTTATCCTATCCTCTCTTATGACTCTGACTTTGCCTCCTGGACCCTACTCTACTCCCTTTCTGCACCCTAGAAAATGTAATTGATACGATTGTGATGCGTTGTTGTCTCACCTAGCTATCTTAAGATGAATGCACTATTGTAAGTCACTCTGGATAAGAGTGTCTGCTGAATTAGTCAAATTTAAAAATGTGAATTGATATGGAATTGACCCCAACCCTGATGGTTACTAACCCTTGTGATAGTGAGAGGAGGATGATATGGCTCGTAACACTTTAGAATAGTTTTATTCCCCTGTATTGTACAGCATACTTATATTAAGTCATTTGTTACCCAGTACAGCCAGAAGAGGACTGGCCACTGCTCAGAGCCTGGTTCCTCTCTAGGTTTCTTCCTAGGTTCCTTCCTTCTAGGGAGTTTTTCCTAGCCACTGTGCTTCTGCATTGCTTGCTCTTTGGGGTTGTAGTCTCGGTACCTGCACCCTCAGCGGAGTCAACAAACACCGGAAGCATCCGTGTTTCAGGGAAAAGGCAGAGAGGAAGGCAAAGCCTGAAAACCGGAAGCTTCTGGTTTCTGTGGACCTGGTTTAGGCGTCTCTTTTACGCCTGATACGTTAGGTTAGGGTATCTGTAAAGCACTCTGTGACAACGGCTGATGTAAAATGGGCTTTATAAAATAAATGTGATTGATGTAAATAACACCAACTGACTGGTTCTTCTGATGTTGTTCACACAGGAGACCATGTTGAGACATTCTCTACATCCAGAGAGCAACAGCAGGAAGATCACAGAGCTAAGAGGTCTCACCACTGCCCACATTGTGAGGAGATTTTCCCAATTCTATCAAAGCTAAAAAATTCACCTAAAAATACACACAGGAGATAATCTATTTCCCTGCTCTGATTGTGGGAAGAGCTGTAAAATATCAAGGGATCTGGTACTCCTGCTCTGACTGTTGGAAGAGTTTCTCTCAACATGGCCACATACATGTGAGAATCCTCATCAGTTGTCTGACTAGCTAAGATTAAAATAATTCCATCACTTAATTCTCAAGAAATCGTAGCACACTCTATTGTAATCCTATTGTTTCTCACTGTGAGAGAACTGTGCAGAGGAAAGGGAGCGTTATAGAATGTTAGCCTCTCTTTACTTTATTGATCAGTGTTCACCTGGTCAGTTTTGGTGTGATTTGTTAGCTTCTATTGTAAAGATATTGAGATGACCTTGGATTTGCCCTTAGGGTTGAATATCCTCTGTGAGGCTGGTTGACTGGGTGGTACTGATTTCCTCTGCAGGTTTCTGTGGGAATGAGCTAGCAGACACAACATGTATCAGATAGAGATGGTGTGATGATCAGTTTTCACCAGTTAGTTTGGGTGGATACTTTTTGTTTATTAAATTGTATTTTAAAACTAGATGAGTTATTTTAGTCATTAAGGCTTAATTCAAGCCTGTTTAATTTATCTGCCAATGAAAAATAGTATGTATATGAATTTGTACTAGTCAAGCTCTTCTCTTTTGTGTAATGAATTACCAAAAAACTATGTTTCAAGTGACATATTTACTGTTGTTCTGAAGCTGAACAAGACAGGAAGTTTAAATGAGCATCACAAAGCTAAATCTGACCTATTCACTAACATGTTTTGTCAGCATAAGCAGCTGTGAGACATGCTAGAGTACTGTAACATTACTGATCTACTGAATCATTGTAGTTGTTGGGGGTTATCTTTACAGTAAATATAATGGTGGTGGATAAGCCTTCAATGCAAGCTGCAGGGGTTGCCTTTCAACAAGATGATCCTGACATTTTAAAGGTTAAAAAGGTGGACTTTGTGGCCTTTATCGCAATGGTGATTAACGGCACTGCCAAGGTGGAGAAAAGATCTAGGAAGATAGAAATCATTGTGGTTGCGGCAGAACGGTTCCTGGGGCTGAAAGATTTATTGGCAAAAGAGTTACATGGAATATTGTCAAAAGCCGTACCACCATCTCAGGTCCTAGAGACTGAGAAGGGAGATATGGAGATTTAAAGGAAGGAAGAAATGGGAGTTTAGTTTGTTTTGGCAATGTACTATTTTTATTAGGGTGGAGTAAGTTAGTATCACTATTAAGTATGGATGTATTTTTTATTTAATTTATTTTGTGGTTTCAAACCGTCCAGTTGGTGGCGGCAATACAACTTTTGGAAGTAGTCTGCCATAAAATCCACAGAAGAAGAAGAAGATGGCGCTGTTGCATTGTGGTAGTTGGGGAACAGGAACTTCCGGCGAGGGGCCCAACATTCTTCAGAACAAAGAAAACGACAGGACTGTGCTTTCCGTTTCTCTTTATTACTACAGGTATGTAATAGCACTTTTAAACTGTCTAATATCGAAATAACGTAATAACATGTTAGATAACAAATCAATCAAGGTATTATCACGGTTGGCAAAGGTTTTGTGTAATTTTTGTGTCAATCCGAGTGATTGAAGAACGTGCTAAAAATATTTTACAATCACACGGCGCGGGGTCCATTACATGTTTTCATTTGTGAGGCTTTCCAGGTTCGTATATAGGTCAGTGCGTTTCGCCTGGGCATGTTCAGTACAAAAACGTTTTGGAAAGTTGCAGATAGAAATACCCTGAATAGAACTGACATGATTAATTAGAATCAGAGGCATGTTTGTTCTACATAATACATTTGTATCTGATCGTGGCCAACGTCTCCGTCCTCCTGCTGGACGCAGCCCTGGTACCCGCTTGTCCCTACGTATGTGAAGCTAGTCATAATAACGATTAGCCACAATAGTGGAATTTGCGGTTTGCCCTCAAAATAAAAGGCCTTCATTGAAAGTGATGCAAACTGATATAAAATATTGGAATCATGTCAAATGTTGTTACTTAATTTAAAATGAATTACAAAAACTAATTATTTTGAAAATAAACAGAAAGAAACGGTTGAAATCCCACTGTGGAGGTATTAGACCACATAATTGCATTGGGGGCATTCTTATATGCACTTATGAAACGGGTTGGATTGTGCTCCCATGGAACGGGTGACACCCACAGAAAACAATTCTCAAGAGTTTATACAAATATTAGCATCTTAGCTCTTATTGCAGGACTTTAACTGTGAAAAATCACCTTCCCAGTCAGTATATTGCAGGGGTACTCCAGTACTATTTGAGAAGGTCCGGTCAAACAAATTTGCTAGGTGGCAAAGGTCTGGGTGGATATTGTCATTTATTGGCGTAGTAACAAACCCCCAACTTGTGACCCCAAACTGTTCACAACCCTCTTGTTGGCGGAGAGAACATTTAGCAGTTTTAAAGCTAATATCCCGCAATTCTACACATTTTACGACAGGGCTGAGATTTTTAGTTGTTGCTGTTTTTAAGCAATTCTACATGTTTCCATGTCTTGTGTGTTTTATATGATACCAGGGGTTGAAGCCCAACCAAAACAGTATTATTATATAATTTTTTTGTGACCCGTGGTCCATATCGACCCCGTTCTTGGTCCTTACCGCGTTACGCCAGTTGAGTATGCTGTTTCTTTTGTTTGTATTGGACATTCATATTGCACTGTACAGCCCTACCTATGTATTGTTCAGCCTACTCAGTGACACCCACAGAACACAACTATGTAGAGTTTACACAAATATTAGAGTCTTCACTCTATTGCAGGACTCTGAAACCACTGTTGTCCTGGAGTTTAACCCTGTCAGCTAAATTGTCATGATAATCAGTGGTTTCAAGTTTGTCTCTGTACATTTTTGACGAGATGATCATAGCAAAAAATTATATACTTCTGTATTTCCCGCTGTGCAAATGCATTGTTTCTCATTGCAAATAGGCTCAGGACAACTCCTGATAAAGTTGGGTAGCTGATAGGCATTTTCAGAGCTTAAATAGACAAAATGATTAGTCACAGGGCTCCCGAGTGGCGCAGCGGTCTAAGACACTGCATCTGTCACTACAGACCCTGGTTGGATTCCAGGCTGTATCACAATCGGGCCGTGATTGGGAGTTGCATAGGGCGGTGCAAAATTTGCCCAGCGTCGGCCGGTGTAAGCCATCATTGTAAATAAGAATTTGTTCTTAACTGACTTGGCCCAAACATTAGACCGGACCAAATCTGAACCAATCACTCAGACATCATTAGGCAGGTTTCCATTGAACCAGGTGCATTCGACAAAAGCAATGTTGCTCAAAAAATAATAATCTTTGCGACGTGTAATGGAAGCGGCAGATATAGGAGAAATGTTCTAAAGCTCGACAACATTTTAAATCGTTGGACGGGTGGGTTTTTCTTTTGTCAAAGTTTCTTTATTCTGTGAGGATTGAAACAGTGTTTTTTAAATAAATGATGATTGCCAAATCATTTTGACGGTACAGGGTGAGTCATTACGTCCAGCTGTTTTTATCGACACAAGATAGTTACATGGAAACGCACCCTAGAGGGCAATTGTCCTATCTATTTTCTATGCAAACTTTTTCTAAATGTCCAGAAAAAAATCAATGGACAAGTTATTGGAAACATAGCTACTGTTTCACAAGATTGGAAAGTACAGTACAGCAGAGTACAGGAAAGAAAAGTTTAGTTCAGTACAGTATAACGTAATGTACTCTGTTAGGGCGGGGCGATATGGACTACAAATCATACAGCTGTATCTTTAGTTTTTTCAAACGTATGGGTGATTCAAGATTTCTCAATTTTGTTTTTCTCTAAATAAGCGTTGTACAATTAAAGGTCAAATACACTGCATTTCAAACAGTCAGCTATAATCTAATGAATTCAGGGCTTGTGAAGTTATACAAATTGTCTAACTTATTGTAGCAGGCATTAGGCTATAGACAATTAACACCGGTCTCATCAACAATCTCTCAAGCCCACATGCTAGTGATTAGCCAGCTGATCTTTATATTTCAAGTTTAGCCAACTTGGATCTATTTGCTAGATAACAAAGTTGAACAGTTGAGTTGTTATGAACACACCATTATGTCTGTCTCCAACTGTATGAAAAGCATGTTAGCCTGTCCACTTTGTTCAGATGTTGAAATCAAGTGGTCTACCTTATTTCTCAGAATGAGAACGAGTTGCCAATTTCTTACAGTGGATTCGGAAAGTATTCAGACCCCTCCCCTTTTTCCATATATTCAGACACATTCAGTTGTTTGTATCTTTATCTATAATTGTTATTTTGGTGTTTTTTGATTGAAATAATACAGTGAAGACAACATTATTCAGGAAAATATTATAGTACTGCCTAAAACAAACTGCAACCTTGTTCTAAATGGTTTTTCAGTCATGTATGTGAATTTCTGAAATCTACTATAGGTTAAGTGCACTTACGTTGTTTAATTTAAAGTGTGCAATTTGTGTCTAATGTGAAATTAATAAATGGTTTGTTGTCAATGCTTAGCTACCTGATCTAATATATTTTTAGAGAATAAAGAAAGTGCCAGAACTGTCAAGACTAACTTTTGTGTCCGTTTCTCTATATTACTACTGGACGACTCAGGCCGGTAACATCAACAGTTAGGACAAACCCAGCCTGCCTCTCTCCTTCCACACTGAGTCCAAACCTACAGTCACTGGGTCCTGATTGTGACAGTGGAGCCCAGTGTGCACTGCAGGATCCAGAGATGGCATCAGTGAAGCTGGAAGACTGCAGTCAAACACTGGAGCTGAATGTCAACATTAAAGATGAAGAAGAGGAGGAGAAGATTGGGAAATCTGTTTCTCATGGTAAGAGCAGGTTCTATCTAATTAAGTTATCTTCATAAGTTAGACCTCCATAAGTTATCACCCAGTCTATTGCTAGGTTGAATTCTGTAATTCTTACATCACACATCCCTGAACAACTGGGCTATGCCTGGGTTATTTAATGCCACTGAGACTTGCATGGTTTGACACCAGTATTGTCAGCATTTGTTTTATTGACTGGGCTATCCAGAGCGACTTACACATTTTGGGTGGGTGGGTTAAGGGGGGGTAGAAGGATTACTTTATCCTATCCCAGGTATTCCTTAAAGAGGTGGGGTTTCAAGGGGTTTTCTTAATTTTTACTATTTTCTACATTGTAGAATAATAGTGAAGACATCTAAACTATAAAATAACACATGGAGTCATGTAGTAACCAAAAAAAGTGTTAAACAAATCAAAATATATTTTAGATGTTAGATTCTTCAAAGTAGCCACCCTTTGCCTTGATGACAGCTTTGCACACTCTGGGCATTCTCTCAACCAGCTTCACCTGGAATGCTTTTCCAACAGTCTTGAAGTGTTGTGGAAAATAATCACTATACTTTATTACAAATCAAAATACTTCCAGAGTTTTTGTAGAATTAAGAATGACTTTATTATAATTTCAACAAAGCCGATGCCAGTCTGCAGAGTAGCACCTCCTCTTCCTCTCTCTCCATCTTATATAGTGCCCTCCACACACCCTATCTTTAAAATCCTTCCCTCTTCAGTTTCCCGCTCTTTTATTGCTCTGCCCACTCCCATTGTCTATGGTGGCGGCTAAATTCGACTTTCATTCAGTTCAGAATCACATAGTACTACAATCAATCACTCCCCTGTCTTGCAAAAACACTCATGTTTAGTTTAAACTCTGTTCAACCCTGGCGCCGAGAGAGACAAAATGCCACAGGCTAGTTTCAGTCTTTGATAAGATAGGACAGCCATGGATTTAAGTAAGAGCAATCAATTAGACCCTAAGTTTGATTCCCACTTTCCCCCACACACACAGTGAAATGACCCAATTAAGTTCCTGGCCCAGCAACAAAGAATTCTAACTATGTTCGTGATTAACCCAGTTTTATCTCTTAGTCCACAAAAAAATATCCATCAGAAGCAGTTCACACACATGCTGAGCACTTTTTGGCTGCTTTTACTTCACTCTGCGGTCCAACTCATCCCAAACCATCTCAATTGGGGAGGTCGGATGATTGTAGAGGCCAGGTCATCTGATGCAGCCCTTACACAGCCTGGAGGTGTGTTGTGTCATTGTCCTGTTGAAAAACAAATGATAATCCCACTATGCCCAAACCAGATGGGATGGCGTATCGCTGCAGAATGCTGTGGTACCCATGCTGGGTAAGTGTGCCTTGAATTCTAAATAAATCACCAGCAAAGCACCATCACACCACCTCCTCCATGCTTCACGGTGGGAACCAAACATGTAGAGATCATCTGTTCACCTACTCTGCGTCTCACAAAGACACGGTTGGAAACCAAAAATCTCAAATTTGGACACATCAGACAAAAGGACAGATTTCCACCAGTCTAATGTCCATAGCTCATGTTTGGCCCAAGCAAGTCTCTTCTTCATGTTGGTGTCCTTTAGTAGTGGTTTCGTTGCAGCAATTCGACCATGAAGGCCTGATTCACGCAGTCTCCTCTGAACAGTTGATGTTGAGATGTGTCTGTTACTTGAAGTCTGTGAAGCATTTATTTGGGCTGCAATTTCTGAGGCTGGTAACTCTAATAAACTTATCCCCTGCAGCAGAGGTAACTCAGGGTCTTCCTTTCCTGTGGCGGTCCTCATGAGAGCCAGTTTCATCATAGAGCTTGATGGTTTTTGCGAATGCACTTGAAGAAACTTTCAAAGTTCTTGAAATGTTCCGTATTGACTGACCTTCATGTCTTAAAGTAATGATGGACTGTTGTTTCTCTTTGCTTATTTGAGCTGTTCTTGCAATAATATGGACTTGGTTTTTTACCAAATAGGCCTATCTTCTGGATACCACCCCTACCCTGTCACAACACAACTGATTGGCTCAAGCACATTAAGAAATTCCACAAATTAACTTTTAAAAAGGGACACCTGTTAATTGAAATGCATTCCAGGTGACTACCTCGAAGCTGGTTAAGAAAATGCCAAGAGTGTGCAAAACTGTCATCAAGGCAAAGGTTGCCTACTTTGAAGAATCTCAAATATAAAATATATTTTGATTTGTTTAACACTTTTTTGGTTACTACATGATTCCATATGTGTTATTTCATAGTTGTGATGTCTTCACTATTATTATACAATGTAGAAAATAGTAACAATAAAGAAAACCCCTGGAATGAGTTTGAATTTGGGAAAATCTACTATAGGTTAAGTACCGGTACCTCAAATATCTAGTGCTTAAGCTCATGTTCCTCTTATAGAACGTTAGCTCAACAGCATTGTGGAGCTCCTGCACCTAAATATAAACAGTACCGGCACCTATTTCAGTCCAAGTCAAGCACTGAATTAGATAATTTAACAAGAAGAAATATAATATATTTTTAGAGAATAAAGAAAGTGCTAGAACTGTCAAGACAATAACTTTTTGTGTCTGTTTCTCATTGTTACTACAGGACGACTAGAATTTAATCTGAGGCCGGTAACATCAATAGTGAGGGCAAACCCAGCGATCCTCTCTCCTTCCACACTGAGTCCAAACATACAGTCAGTGGGTCCTGATTGTGACAGTGGAGCCCAGTTTGCTAAGCAGGATCCAGAGATGGCATCAGTGAAGCTGGAAGACTGCAGTCAAACACTGGAGCTGAATGTCAAGATTAAAGATGAAGAAGAGGAGGAGAAGATTGGGAAATCTGTTTCTCATGGTAAGAGCAGGTTCTATCTAACTAAGTTTGTTGTTCGTTCCAACTTCCCACTATGCATGAAAAGTTGCAGTAGAACTGTTTCATGATGAACTGTTTCAATAAGATGGTATGTTATTCCATGCTACTCAGACTTGCATGGTTTGACACCAATTTTGTCAGCATTTGTTTTATTTACTGGGCTATCTGGAGTGATCAGAGAGTAGACTAAAGAAGTGAAGTAGACAAACTGCCAGTGTTTTAAAGTTCTAGGAAATGAGTCTGTGTAGTGTCTAACCCCTGTTATAGTGAGTGGAGGATGTAGCTCAGTTGGTAGAGCATGGCGCTTGCAACGCCAGGGTTGTGGGTTTGTTTCCCACGGGGGGCCAGTATGAAAATGTATGCACTCACTTAACTGTAAGTCGCTCTGGATAAGCGCGTCTGCTAAATTACTAAAATGTAAATGTAAATATATAATTTTCATGACTAATGAGCATACACTCAATTAGTATTTGGTAGCATTGCCTTTAAATTGTTTAACTTGGATCAAACATTTCGGGTAGCCTTCCACAAGCTTCCCACAATAAGTTGGGTGAATTTTGGCCCATTCCTCCTGACAGACCTGGTGTAACTGAGTCAGGTTTGTAGGCCTCCTTGCTCGCACACACACTTTCAGTTCTGCCCACACATTTTCTACAGAATTGAGGTCAGGGCTTTGTGATGGCCACTCCAATACCTTGACTTTATTGTCCTT
The DNA here is from genome assembly GCF_964263955.1 of Coregonus lavaretus. Taxonomy (NCBI): domain Eukaryota; kingdom Metazoa; phylum Chordata; class Actinopteri; order Salmoniformes; family Salmonidae; genus Coregonus; species Coregonus lavaretus. Next base: position 26,907 of record NW_028159561.1, read on the forward strand.
AAGCCATTTTGCCACAACTTTGGAAGTATGCTTGGGGTCATTGTCCATTTGGAAGACCCATTTGCGACCAAGCTTTAACTTCCTGACTGATGTCTTGAGATGTCGCTTCAATATATCCACATAATCTTCCTTACTCATGATGCCATCTAATATGTGAAGTGCACCAGTCCCTCCTGCTGCAAATACCCCCCTTTTTCCTCCAAACATAACGATGGTCATTATGGCCAAACAGTTATATTTTAGTTTAATCAGACCAAGGACATTTCTCTAAAAAGTACGATCTCTGTCCCCATGTGCAGTTGCAATCCGTAGTCTGGCTTTTTTATGGCGGTTTTGGAGCAGTGGCTTCTTCCTTGCTGAGCAGCCTTTCAGGTTATGTCAATATAGGACTTGTTTTACTGTGGATATAGATACTTTTGTACCTGTTTCCTCCAGCATCTTCACAAGGTCCCTTGCTGTTGTTCTGGGATTGACTTGCACTTTACACACCAAAGTACGTTCATCTCTAGGAGACAGAACGCATCTCCTTCCTGAGCGATATGACGGTTGCATGGTCCCATGGTGTTTATACTTGCGTACTATTGTTTGTACAGATGAACGTGGTACCTTCAGGCATTTGGAAATTGCTCCCAAGGATGAACCAGACTTGTGGAGGTCTACAATTTTTTTCTGAGGTCTTGGCTGATTTCTTATGACTTTCCCATGATGTCAAGCAAAGAGGCACTGAGTTTGAAGGTAGGCCTTGAAATACATCCACAGGTACATCTCCAATTGACTCAAATGATGTCAATTAGCCTATCAGAAGCTTCTAAAGCCATGACATTTTGAATTTTCCAAGCTGTTTAAAGGCACAGTCAACTTAGTGTATGTAAACTTCTGACCCACTGAAATTGTGATACAGTGAATTATGTGAAATAATCTGTCTTTAAACAATTGTTGGAAAAATTACTTGTGTCATGCAAAAAGTAGATGTCCTAACCGACTTGCCAAAACTATAGTTTGTTAACAAGAAATGTGTGGAGTGGTTGAAAAACAAGTTTTAATGACTTCAACCTAAGTGTATGTAAACTTCCGACTTCAACTGTAAATATTCAGACTCACCATTGAGCTCAGGTGCATCCTGTTTCCATTGATCATCCTTGAGATGTTTCTACTACTTGATTGGAGTCCACCTGTGGTACATTCAATTGATTGGATGTGATTTGGAAAGGCACACCTGTATATATGAGGTCCCACATTTGACAGTGCTTGTCAGAGCAAAAACCAAGCCATGAGGTCGAATGAATTGTCCGTAGAGCTCCATGAAAGGATTTTGTCGAGGCACAGAACTGCGGGAGGGTACCAAAACATTTTTGCAGCGTTGCAGGTCCCCAAGAACACAGTAGGACAATCAACAATTACAGAAATACAATTGTTCTCATTATCCAATTGTATTGCAACAATCTCAGGCGGGTGTTTATGGTCTGTATCTGTGCTCTCGAGCATATCATACCCAGTCCTCTGCTGAAATATCTTCCTGCATATCTTGTATCCACTGAAATCTCTTACTATCAGAGTTGTCTTCATCAGTAGCTACCATTTTCCAATATAATGATGTAATTTGACCTCTCCCATAACACATATTAACAGAGAGCGTTTCTAAAGTGGTCAAATTAGGTTGTAGGGCAGATTGTTTTAGACTGGAAAAAATAAAGCTTCTCAATTGTAAGTATTTGAAGTAGTAGTTAAATCTTCCCTTTAGTTCTTCAAATGACATTAGCCCTTTTTTTTATTGTATAAGTCCATTACTTTAACAATACCTTTTCTTCGAAGTTCTTTAAACCCCAAGTCATTTTTACCAGGTATGAAATTGTCATTTCCCCAAATTGGTGTAAAACTGGATAATACAGGGGATTCACCCAGATATTGCTGTACTTCCTGCCATATAGTTGGTGTTTTTAACAAAGGGATTAGTAGTCTTCTTCTTTAGTTTCTTAAAGGGAGCAGAGTACAAATATCCATCCAAAGTGAAGCCTTTTGTGGTTTCTTGGAGAACCAAAACATTGCAGCCCAGTAATACCACTGTAGGTTTGGAAGTTGCATCCCCCCTCTGTCATAGGGCAAATAAAGAAGAGAAAGTCTAAGCCTTGGTTTTCTGTTGCTCCAGATAACATTTGAGAGTATCTTTCAGATATTTGGGGAAAATAAAGGTGGTGGAGCCAGAGGAATTGATTGAAATGGATAAAGAAATTTGGGCAGAATATTCATCTTAATGATATTTATTCTACCAGTAATAGATATAGACAATGATGTCCATCTGTTGATTGATTCTGTTACACTCGTTACCATGGGGACATCATTTGTTGAGCTCAAGGAGCTAAATTCTGGTGTGATTTTAATACCAAGATATGTGAAACCTTGTTCTGTATTCACAAATGGATGCTGTACAATTGGATTCAGTCTCTCTTGTTTGTTTAGGGAAAGTTTTTAACTTTAAACCCCAAAAACGATTAGTTACCGGAGTGTAACTCCAGTTCTATGAGTGGAGCGGAGCCCCATAGGGGAGCTCTGCTCCTAGTGGTTTACCCTCTGCCCTAAGGCAGCAGCAGCCTGAGACAAAATTATGCACACACCTACAGCCAATAGGAGTACAGGTGTCCCTATAAGAGGGGATGCCTCCCCTCAATCAGCCTCCCGAGATATTTTTCTTCAGCGAGACTAGAGAGGGTCGGCAGGGCCTTAAGTCCTATGGGGCTCCGCTCCACTCATAGAACTGGAGTTACACTCCGGTAACTAATCGTTCTATATCGTGGAGCTCCGCCCCATAGGGGGGCTCTGCTCCTAGTGGTTTAAGGCGGAGCGTAGCGCTCCAAAATGTACTCCCTGCCGAGCCTAACACTTCCCTTCGAAACGAGAAAGTCAGGCCTAGCAATGGCTGCAACCGAGTCCCGCAGTACTGCAACTAAAAAAAAACTACGGGCGTCACAATATACCGCGTCATCGGTTAAAGACCCGCCCCACCTAGTCCAATGGCAATGCCAATGACTAGTGGGCAGATCACCAGAATAGAAGCCATACTAACCTGTACTAGCAGATAGATGTGCCTCAATATCCTGTGAAAACACTACCGACCACTAATGGAATGACACCAAATGTCACTCTACATTGTAAACGCGGTAGACCGCCTCACTCACTCAATGGAATCCCAGAGATTAGTGGGCAGGAACAAAAACATGAGTCATACTAACTGAACAAGCAGATAGATGACCTCACATTCTGTAATCAACGCATGCCTCTACTGTACTGACCCTGTCAGTCAGGATTCATGCCACAAAATATGTTTTCTTATCCAAAGCGGACCTGGTGGACACCCTGTCCATAGTCCTGCTTTTCCCTCTCTTCCTAGCTCAAGATCTCCCTTCAGCTATGCTGAGTACAGACCGAGCCAAAGAGTTAGAAAACACATCTGTCAAAAACACGTCTTCCTAACCAAAGCGGACCTGATGGAAACCTGTGTCCACAGTCCTGCTTCTCCTCTCTTTCTTGCTCAAGATCTCCCTTCAGCCACGCTGAGTACAGATCGAGCCAGAGAATTAGAAGACATATCTAAGAGATAGAAACGGATAAATGGAGACGGCGTCGACCAGGATGCTGCTCTACAGATATCCTCTACTCCTGTTCCTCTGAAAAGGGCAGTAGAAGCCGCTACTCCACGAGTGGAGTGAGCTCTGATACCCTGAGGCAATTGCCGCCCTGCTACCTCATAAGCTGTCTCAATGCCTTCACAAAGCCAGTGAAACAACCTCTGTTTTGAAAGTGGTCTACCTAGTGCAGCCGCACCGTGACACACAAACAACTGAGGCGATGACCTAATCGCTGGTGTGCGCTCGACGTAACACGCCAAAGCGCGTACCGGGCACAGGCGATGGAGCTTTTCCTCACTCCTCTCTCTATGAGGAGGAGGAGAAAAACCCCACAGCTCCACGGTCTGTGACCTATATGAACTCTTAATAACCTTCGGCACAAATGCCGGGTTAGGACGTAACACTGCTCTGCTCATGTCACCATTGATGGCCAAGCAGTCAGGTCTCGTCGAAAGAGCACACAAATCACTGACCCGCTTAGCTGTAGTCAAAGCGAGCAACAATGCTGTCTTTTATAGACAGCATCTTGAGGGGTATTTGATTCAATGGCTCGAATGGCGACTTACATAGCGCTTCGAGTACCAAAGCCAAATCCCACTGAGGAAGCGTGACTCTAGGTGTTGGCCTAAGTCGCCGCGTTCCTAATAGGAAGCGTTTCACTAGAGGGTGGCTAAAGACATTGTCTCTGCCAAAACCCTCATGACAAGCTGAAATCGCTGCTGCAAACACTCTAATCGTGGCAGGCGATTTTTGCTTATCAAACATGAGCTGTAGAAAATAGAGAATACTCTCCACCTGACAGCTCATGGGGTCTACACCTTGTGTGACACACCATCGTGAAAACACGTTCCATCTACTGGCATACATCTTAGAAGTGGAACTGGCACGTGAACCCAGTATGGTCCTGATCACTGCATCAGATAACCCACGGTGCTCTAGCCTGTCCCTCTCAGCAGCCAGGCCTTCAGTGGTTGGCCGATTATGGGCAATTTCCCTATCGTGCCAGCCGCCTGAGACAACGCGTCCCGTCGATGTGGAATTGGCCAAGGTGGCGCAATCAACATCTGACTCATCTCCGCAAACCACGGAGCCCCCGGGCGATCGGGCGCTATCAGTATCACTGACAGCCCCCCTGACCTCACCCTGGCTAGCAGTGGGAGAATGCAGGACAGCGGAGGGAATGCATACAGGAGAACTCTCGGCCACGGTTGGTGCGCAAAGGCGTCCTTCCCAGTGGCGGTTCGTCCTGTTCCCTCAGAGAGAACCACAGAGGACATTGCGCGTTCACGCGTGACGAGAATAGGTCCACCTCGGCTCTCCCGAATTGTTCCCAAATCTGGAGAACAATGTCTGGATGCAGACACCACTCGTCGTCTCGAGGACCCCCTCTTGACATGAGGTCTGCTCCTACGTTCAAGTAGCCCGGAATGTGTGCTGCTCTCAATGAGCGAAGGTGCTCGTGAGCCCACAGCCACAATTCCTCTGCCGCCCGATGGAGAGCAGGAGATCTGACTCCTCCCTGGCGATTTATGTGGGCTACTGTGGTCCGGTTGTCTGACCAGACCAGCACATCGCGACCCCGAAGGGTAGACGCGAAGTGGGTCAGAACCAGTCGAACCGTTTCCAACTCCAGGAGGTTGATGTGACGACCTGATTGAGGCCACACACCTCCTATCGCTTGTGTCTGACATGTCCCTCCCCATCCCGTCAGGGACGCATCCGTGAATACTGGGATGTGAGAGGACACCTTTCCTATCGGGACTCCGTGCGTGAGAACGCGCAAGTTTCTCCAATAGTTTAGGTCTGCACTGAGCGAGAGGGGAACCACCACCAACCGATGACGTTGACGCAATGGGTCTAGTCTTAGTTGGGCGAACCATCGCTGCGTCCTGCGCATATGCAGGAGTCCCAGCGGAACCACAGAGTGCGCTGACGACATGAGACCCAAAAGTGACATGATCGACAGCGCCGTCACCGTGTGATTCGGACGGCACTTCCTTAGGGCTAGCAACAAGGCTACCCTTCGGGGGTCCGAAATTCGAGCCCTCATCCTCACAGTGTCTAGCTGTATTCCCAGGTAGACAATCTGATGAGTGGGCCAGGGCGCGCTCTTTTTCCAATTCACAGCAAACCCCAGACTTGTGAGATGCATCACTGTCTGTGTTGTGTGAGTGATCGCCAGCTCTGCTGACGGGGCGAGAACCAGTAGGTCGTCCAGGTAGGCTAGTAGCCGTATTCCCTGACGACGCAACGGTTCTAATGCCGCCTCCACACACTTGGAAAATGTGCGAGGTGCCAGGGCGTACCCAAATGGCATCCTCGTGTATTCGTACGCCACCCCTTGAAAGGCGAACCGCAGAAACTTCCTGTGACGCGGCTGAACCGGCACATGAAAGTACGCGTCCTTTAGGTCTATGCTCGTACAAAAGTCCCCTCTCTGGACACATTCCAGCAGACGTTTTGTCGTTAGCATTCGGAAGGGACGTTTGGTTATGCTCTCGTTGAGAATGTGTAAATCCAAAATCGGCCTCACTCCCCCCGTCTTTTTGGGCACTAGGAAATAAGGAGAATATAGCCCTTTGTTCCTTTGCTCCCGGGGAACTACTGTCACCGCCTCCTTCGCCAAATGTTCCGTAATCTCTGTCATCAGAGCGGCCATTTTGTCTGGCGTTTTCATCACCGTCTCCACCACTCCCCTGAACGGGGGTGGGGTCCGGTGGAATTGGAGAGCATAACCCTTCTGCAACGTCTGTTCTAGCCAGCGTGAGAGGGTGCAGCTTCTTCGCCACTGCCAGCAATGCAGAGAAAGTGGCTGGGCGCGAAGCTGTGGTGCATCCAGTAGGAAGGACCTGTATTCCTCTATGGCCCTTACCGCCACTGTTCACCAACATTGAAGTGGTGGAACAGCCCAAGGTGGGCCTCCCGTGAAAGGGAGAGGAAATGCGTTCTGAGAAAGAAAGAGGAGTAGGGACGTCGGTTAAACCCGTAACCATCGTATTCCTGCCCTCCTTGAACGCATCGCGGGTCTGAATTGCGCTGACCGAGGCCACAGCCTGCGGCAGGGCACCATCCCCAGCAAGCGATTGCGTCATCTTAGGTGACTGCAATTCGCTATCAGAGCCCTTCACTACAGTACTCCTAGAAGTCTGTAGTATGAGGTCTCTATGAGGTAAAACAAGGCGGCGCCTTGATACCTTCTTAACTTTCACCTTCTGTGTGTGTTCAACTCTGCACCCCTGGTAGGTTGATTCACGCTCAGTGTGGTGAGTACTGGCTCGTTCTGTCAGGGGAGCTGATACTTATACCCATAACGCTAGTAATCCTGCCCTCCGTGAACGTAGCATGGGTCTGAATCGCATTAACCGAGACCTTCGTCTGCGATAATGCGCCGTCCCCAGATAGCTGCTGTGTTACAATGCCTGGGGACGCCGATACTCTGGGCACCTTGGTGACCGCGGTAATCGGGCCCTCCGTGAACGCAGCATGGGTCTGGCTCGTACTAGTGGAGACCTTAGTCTGTGCTAGTGCGCCATCCCCAAATAGCGGCTGCGTCCTCATGTCAGAATCTGACCGGGACTGCTGCCTTCTATGTAAAGCACTTCTTAAACGTGAAGTGTGATGTGACGACCTGATTGAGGTCTTCTGGATACCTACTCTTAGTGCCTGTTCAGCAACGCACCCTCGGTGGGCTGAACGGCTCTTAGAGTGGTAAGGAAGAGAGGGTGAGATTTGAACGCTCTCGGACGTATTATGGAAAAGAGGCTCTTTTTTGACAAAGTCAGGTGGAGCCAACTCTTTATTAAACACATCAACAAAGGCATTTACATCAACACCCATCCCTTCAACTGAAGGGTGGGGGGGGAACAGTGGGCACGTTCGACACCATCGATGCGTCCTCCATCCTCTCCCCCGCGTCCCGTCACGTACGCCTCCTCTTGCCTCCCTTGGAGGGCCAGGTCGGCGTCCTCGTCACCTCCCTCGCCGGGTGTAGTGGGGCTACCGTAGCTGCTGGGAGGGCCGAACCCGCTCCCTTGCTGCTCGTGGCCGCCGGATGACGCCGCCTCGTCGTAGACCCCGGTCTACTTAGAGGGGCGGAGGTAGATGGCCTTTGGGGAGGAGGGGGGCCGAGTCGTCCTGCCAGCGGCAGGTGCTTGGCCAGCTGCTTCTTCTCCTCCTCTAACTTTGAAAAACGCTCCGTCGCCTCTTTGACTGCGACCCCAAAGAGGCCGTCGTCAGAGAGGGGGGCGTTCAAGAGAGACGTCCTGTCTGCCTCTTTCATGGATGTCAATGACAACCAGAGGTGTCGTTCCCCGACCACCGAAGTGGCCATGGATCTCCCCGCGCAGACTGCGGACACCTGTGTAAGGTGGAGTATGGCACCAGAAATTCTGGACGCCTCCTCCACCTCCTCCGGTGCCATCTCTGTCTTACCCGTGGTTAAACGGGACAGAGAGGCCGCCAAGAGGGCAATGTTGTTAGCTGCTGCTACAGCTTGGGCTCCCAACCCAAAAGACTTCTCTAACAGCGACGCTGTGAGTCGGTCCTTCTGGGATGGCAACGTGGCCTTCTTGGAAGAGGGCCAAGGGCTCGAACCCGGTACGAGATACGCCGCCATGGCGCTCTCTAACCTGGGGATTCCCTGACCCTGAAACCTTCCTTCCACTCTCGTGAATGGGATATACGCTTTTACAGGCGAACGCACCGCTAAAGGTGCCTCCCACGAGCCCTCAACGTACCTAGCCAAAGAAGGCATGGCAGGAGCCACTGGCTCTGCTGCCTTCCTTGGCCTGGAATAAGGACCGCCCTCCATCATATCAACCTCCGGTGCGGAGGGAAGAGGGGGCAGCCTTATTGCCAGCCGTTGAGCAGCTCTCTCAATGAGACCCGGAAAATCCGCTCTCAGAGAGGCTGCAGCGAAAGAGAGAGCTTCTGATCTCTCAGAGCTTGTATCCCCTTCGCTATAGGGACTTGGGCTTGTACCCTCTCGCTCTCCAAAGGAAAGGGGGGCTTGAAAGTATGAGGGACGGGGTCCGACTGTTCCATTGGAATGCCAGACCCTTCCTCAAAATCCCTAACTTCCCCCGAGTCTGCGCCGTCGGACGACGCCTCTGAAGCAGAGGCTAGTATCGACAACACATCCTCAAGGGGGATGTCCTCCCTGAAAAACGCCCAACGCTGCTTCCTCTCCTTTAAAGAAAGGAGGGCGCAGGAGGCGCAATTCGGGGGACTGCAGACGCCTTCCCTGGCATGCTGGGATCCCAAACACACGAAACATAGGTCATGGTGGTCACCGGCCGCCATGGAAGTGCATCTGCACTGAGCTCTGAAAATAGCTTTTGGGGGTGGAAAATCTCCCGGTGTGCTCATTTAGACGAAGTTGATGACTGGAATATCAACGGCTTTTTTTCGTCCTGAGTCTTCATGCTTCGACTCTTCTTGGCTCTTCAGTCTAGTCATCCAGTCGCTGAAGAAAAAGGGAGGCTGATTGAGGGGAAGCGTCCCCTCTTATAGGGACACCTGTACTCCTATTGGCTGTAGGTGTGTGCATAATTTTGTCTCAGGCTGCTGCTGCCTTAGGGCAGAGGGTAAACCACTAGGAGCAGAGCTCCCCTATGGGGCGGAGCTCCACGATATAGAACTGACAAGTTATTAATTAAATTGGAGAGGGAAGAGATAATTATTTAGATCTGTTAGGAATAAGAGGGTATCATCTGCATACAGGGCCACTCAATGTGCAAAATCTATTTTTATTCCTCTAATTGACGGGTGGGCCCTTACTGCAATGGCAAAGGGTTCTATAGCTAAAAGAAGGATGTCCGGCCAGTCCAGGACTCTTTCTCGTGCCCCGGAAAAGCTTAAAAGGTTGTGAAATCAAGTTGTTAGTGGCAACTTCTGCAGTGGGGTCGGTATATCATATTAATCCATTTACAAAAGTAGTTCCCAAACCCAAATTTCACATTTTGTTGGGGATTTATCAGGCTTCAGAATAAGAGTGATTAAAGCCCTCCTTAGAGAGGAGGGGAAGCAACCTTGCTGAAAGGATTCAACATACAGTGCATTGGGAAATTATTCAGACCCCTTGACTTTTTCCACATTTTGTTACGTTACATCCTTATTCTAAAATAGATTACATTGTTTGTTAACCTCATCAATCTACACACAATACCCCATAATGACAAAGCAAAAACATGTTTGTAGAAATTGTACCAATTTTTATTTTATTTTTATTTTTCTTTATACGTAAATATCACATTTACATAAGTATTCAGACCCTATACTCAGTACTTTTGTTTAAGCACCTTTGGCAGCGAATACAGCCTCAAGTTTTCTTTGGTATGACGCTACAAGCTTGACACACCTGTATTTGGGGAGTTTCTCCCATTCTTCTCTGCAGATCCTCTCAAGCTCTGTCAGATTGGATGGGGAGCGTCGGTGCACAGCTATTTTCTGGTCTCTCCAGAGATGTTAGATCGGATTAAAATCCGGGCTCTGGCTGGGCCACTCAAGGACGTTCAGAGACTTGTCCTGAAGCCACTCCTGCGTTGTCTTGGCTGTGTGCTTAGGGTAGTTGTCCTGTTGAAAGGTGAACCTTCGCCCCAGTCTGAGGTCCTGAGCGCTCTGGAGAAGGTTTTCATCAAGGATCTCTCTGTACTTTGCTCCGTTCATCTTTCCCTCGATCCTGACTAGTCTCCCAGTCCCTGCCGCTGAAAGACATCCCACAGCATGATGCTGCCACCACCATGCTTCACCGTAGGGATGGTGCCAGGTTTCCTCCAGATGTGATGCTTGGCATTCAGGCCAAAGAGTTCATCCTTGATTTCAATATTGGTTTCATCAGACCAGATAATCTTGCTTCTCATGGTCTGAGAGTCTTTAGGTGCCTTTGGCAAATTCCAATCAGGCTGTCGTGCCTTTTACTGAGGAGTGGCTTTCGTCTAGCCACTAACATAAAGGCCTGATTGGTGGAGTGCTGCAGAGATGGTTGTCCTTCTGGAAGTTTCTCCTATCTCTACCGTGGAACTATGGAGCTCTGTCAGAGTGACCATCGGCTTGTTGTCACCAACGCCCTTCTCCCCCGATGGCTCACTTTAGCCAGGCGGCCAGCTCTAGGAAGAGTCTTGGTGGTGTGTGTGTGTGTGTGTGTGTATATATATATGTGTGTGTGTGTGTGTGTATATACATACATACATACACACACACACACACACACATACATACATACATACATACAGTGGGGAAAAAAAGTATTTAGTCAGCCACCAATTGTGCAAGTTCTCCCACTTAAAAAGATGAGAGAAGCCTGTAATTTTCATCATAGGTACACATCAACTTGACAGCCAAATTGGAAAATAAGTATTTGGTCAATAACAAAAGTTTCTCAATACTTTGTTATATACCCTTTGTTGGCAATGACACAGGTCAAACGTTTTCTGTAAGTCTTCACAAGGTTTTCACACACTGTTGCTGGTATTTTGGCCCATTCCTCCATGCAGATCTCCTCTAGAGCAGTGATGTTTTGGGGCTGTCGCTGGGCAACACGAACTTTCAACTCCCTCCAAAGATTTTCTATGGAGTTGAGATCTGAAGACTGGCTAGGCCACTCCAGGACCTTGAAATGCTTCTTACGAAGCCACTCCTTCGTTGCCCGGGCGGTGTGTTTGGGATCATTGTCATGCTGAAAGACCCAGCCACGTTTCATCTTCAATGCCCTTGCTGATGGAAGGAGGTTTTCACTCAAAATCTCACGATACATGGCCCCATTCATTCTTTCCTTTACACGGATCAGTCGTCCTGGTCCATTTGCAGAAAAACAGCCCCAAAGCATGATGTTTCCACCCCCATGCTTCACAGTAGGTATGGTGTTCTTTGGATGCAGCTCAGCATTCTTTGTCCTCCAAACATGACGAGTTGAGTTTTTACCAAAAAGTACATGACATTCTCCCAATCCTCTTCTGGATCATCCAAATGCACTCTAGCAAACTTCAGACGGGCCTGGACATGTACTGGCTTAAGCAGGGGGACACGTCTGGCACTGCAGGATTTGAGTCCCTGGCGGCGTAGTGTGTTACTGATGGTAGGCTTTGTTACTTTGGTCCCAGCTCTCTGCAGGTCATTCACTAGGTCCCCCCGTGTGGTTCTGGGATTTTTGCTCACCGTTCTTGTGATCATTTTGACCCCACGGGGTGAGATCTTGCGTGGAGCCCCAGATCGAGGGAGATTATCAGTGGTCTTGTATGTCTTCCATTTCCTAATAATTGCTCCCACAGTTGATGTCTTCAAACCAAGCTGCTTACCTATTGCAGATTCAGTCTTCCCAGCCTGGTGCAGGTCTACAATTTTGTTTCTGGTGTCCTTTGACAGCTCTTTGGTCTTGGCCATAGTGGAGTTTGGAGTGTGACTGTTTGAGGTTGTGGACAGGTGTCTTTTATACTGATAACAAGTTCAAACAGGTGCCATTAATACAGGTAACAAGTGGAGGACAGAGGAGCCTCTTAAAGAAGAAGTTACAGGTCTGTGAGAGCCAGAAATCTTGCTTGTTTGTAGGTGACCAAATACTTATTTTCCACCATAATTTGCAAATAAATTCATTAAAAATCCTACAATGTGATTTCCTGGATTTTTTTCCCTCAATTTGTCTGTCATAGTTGACGTGTACCTATGATGAAAATTACAGGCCTCTCTCATCTTTTTAAGTGGGAGAACTTGCACAATTGGTGGCTGACTAAATACTTTCTTTCCCCACTGTACATACATACATACATACATACATACATACATACATACATACAGTGGGGGAAAAAAGTATTTAGTCAGCCACCAATTGTGCAAGTTCTCCCACTTAAAAAGATGAGAGAGGCCTGTAATTTTCATCATAGGTACACGTCAACTATTACAGACAAATTGAGGAAAAAAAATCCAGAAAATCACATTGTAGGATTTTTAATGAATTTATTTGCAAATTATGGTGGAAAATAAGTATTTGGTCACCTACAAACAAGCAAGATTTCTGGCTCTCACAGACCTGTGACTTCTTCTTTAAGAGGCTCCTCTGTCCTCCACTCGTTACCTGTATTAATGGCACCTGTTTGAAGTTGTTATCAGTATAAAAGACACCGGTCCACAACCTCAAACAGTCACACTCCAAACTCCACTATGGCCAAGACCAAAGAGCTGTCAAAGGACACCAGAAACAAAATTGTAGACCTGCACCAGGCTGGGAAGACTGAATCTGCAATAGGTAAGCAGCTTGGTTTGAAGAAATCAACTGTGGGAGCAATTATTAGGAAATGGAAGACATACAAGACCACTGATAATCTCCCTCGATCTGGGGCTCCACGCAAGATCTCACCCCGTGGGGTCAAAATGATCACAAGAACGGTGAGCAAAAATCCCAGAACCACACGGGGGGACCTAGTGAATGACCTGCAGAGAGCTGGGACCAAAGTAACAAAGCCTACCATCAGTAACACACTACGCCGCCAGGGACTCAAATCCTGCAGTGCCAGACGTGTCCCCCTGCTTAAGCCAGTACATGTCCAGGCCCGTCTGAAGTTTGCTAGAGTGCATTTGGATGATCCAGAAGAGGATTGGGAGAATGTCATATGGTCAGATGAAACCAAAATATAACTTTTTGGTAAAAACTCAACTTGTCGTGTTTGGAGGACAAAGAATGCTGAGTTGCATCCAAAGAACACCATACCTACTGTGAAGCATGGGGGTGGAAACATCATGCTTTGGGGCTGTTTTTCTGCAAAGGGACCAGGACGACTGATCCGTGTAAAGGAAAGAATGAATGGGGCCATGTATCGTGAGATTTTGAGTGAAAACCTCCTTCCATCAGCAAGGGCATTGAAGATGAAACGTGGCTGGGTCTTTCAGCATGACAATGATCCCAAACACACCGCCCGGGCAACGAAGGAGTGGCTTCGTAAGAAGCATTTCAAGGTCCTGGAGTGGCCTAGCCAGTCTCCTGATCTCAACCCTATAGAACATCTTTGGAGGGAGTTGAAAGTCCGTATTGCCCAGCGACAGCCCCAAAACATCACTGCTCTAGAGGAGATCTGCATGGAGGAATGGGCCAAAATACAGTGTGTGAAAACCTTGTGAAGACTTACAGAAAACGTTTCACCTGTGTCATTGCCAACAAAGGGTATATAACAAAGTATTGAGAAACTTTTGTTATTGACCAAATACTTATTTTCCACCATAATTTGCAAATAAATTCATTAAAAATCCTACAATGTGATTTCCTGGATTTTTTTTTCTCATTTTGTCTGTCATAGTTGACGTGTACCTATGATGAAAATTACAGACCTCTCTCATCTTTTTAAGTGGGAGAACATGCACAATTGGTGGCTGACTAAATACTTTTTTCCCCCACTGTACATACATACTATGGTAGTGGGGGAATAGGATGTTCCGGGCAGGAAAGCGCCAGAACTGTGCAGTCAAGAAGATAACCTTTGTGTCTGTTTCTGTTTATTACTAGAGGTATGTAATAGCACATTTATTTTATATTTCTGAGTTCATTTAGCATGTTATTGGTTTTGTGTAAAATTCACGAGGTAAAATGGTGGTGCCCTCTCGTTCTGCTTCAACGGACTTCAGTGAGGACAGTGCCGGTGCAGAGAGAAAATGTCACGGTCACACTACAGATTTGAAGCTGAATGTAATGATTAGCAGTTTTCTACATGTGTACTAATATTCAGACACATTCAGTAGTTTCTGTCTTTATCAATAAATGTTGCTATGGTGTGAACAGGAAATACAATTGTTTTTTGATTGAAATAATACAGTGAAGACAACGTTATTCGGGAACATATTACATAGTACTGCCTAAAACAAACTGTAACCTTGGACTAAATGGTTTTTGAGTCAATTGTGCATTTATGTGAATTTGGGAAACCACCTTTAGGTTAAGGGCACTTACGTTGTGTAGTGTGTACTTTGTGTCTAAGGTGTACCTGCACCTATGTCAGTCCAAGGCAAACACTGAATTAGATCATTGAACAACAAAAAATATAATATATATTTTAGAGAATAAAGAAAGTGCCAGAACTGTCAAGACAATAACTCTTTGTGTCCGTTTCTCTTTATTACTACAGGACGACTAGGATTAAGTCTGAGGCCGGTAACATCAACAGTGAGGACAAACCCAGCCTGCCTCTCTCCTTCCACACTGAGTCCAAACCTACAGTCACTGGGTCCTGATTGTGACAGTGGAGCCCAGTTTGCTAAGCAGGATCCAGAGATGGCATCAGTGAAGCTGGAAGACTGCAGTCAAAAACTGGAGCTGAATGTCATCATTAAAGATGAAGAAGAGGAGGAGAAGATTGGGAAATCTGTTTCTCATGGTAAGAGCAGGTTCGATCTAACTAAGTGTGTTTATTCCAACGTCTCACTGTGCATGAAAAGTTGCAGTAGACCTGTTTTATGATGAACTGTTTGTATGAAAAGGTAGATGTTATTTCGTGCTACAGAGACTTGCATGGTTTGACACCAGTATTGCCAGCATTTGTTTTATTCACTGGGCTATCTGGAGTGATCAGAGAGTAGACTAAAGAAGTGAAGTAGACAAACTGCCAATGTTTTAATGTTCAATGAAATGAGTCTGTGTAGTTACTAACCCTTGTGATAGTGAGTGGAGGATGATATGGCTCATCATTTTAATGACTTTTGTCCCTTTTTAGCTTTTGACTCTTACCCACTTTTAGAATAGTTTTTTTTCCCCCCTTTTGTATTGTACAGCCTACTGATATGAATACATATGTCACCTGGTACAGCCAGAAGATTTTTAGTAGCCACGGTGCTTCTACATCTGCATTGCTTGCTCTTTCGTGATTTTAGGAAGGGTTTCTGTAAAGCACTTTGTGACTTTGCCGATGTAAAAAGGACTTCGTAAAATAAATGTATATGTACATTACCAGTCCAAAGTCTGGACACACCTACTCATTCCAGGGTTTTTCTTTATTTTTACTATTTTCTATGTTGTAGAATAATAGTGACGACATTTAAAACTATTCAATAACACATATGGAATCACGTAGTAACCAAAAAAAGTGTTAAACAAATCAAAATATATTTTAAGTAGCCACCCTTTGCCAGCTTTGCACACTCTTGGCATTCTGTCAACCAGCTTCATGAGGTAGTCACCTGGAATGCATTTCAATTAACAGGTGTGCCTTGTTAAAAGTTAATTTGTGGAATTTCTTTCTCAACATCAACTTTTCAGAGGAGACTGCGTGAATCAGGCCTTCATGGTCGAATTGCTGCAAAGAAACCGCTACTGAAGGACACCAATAAGAAGAAGAGACTTGCTTGGGCAAAGAAACACGAGCAATGGATATTAGACCGGTGGTAATCTGTGTTTTTGTCTGATGAGTCCAAATTTCAGATTTTTGGTTCCATCAGCCTTGTCTTTGTGAAACGCAGAGTAGGTGAACGGATGATCTCCACATGTGTAGTTTCCACCGTGAAGCATGGAGGAGGATGTGTGATGGTGTGGGGGTGCTTTGCTGGTGACACTGTCTGTGATTTATTTAGAATTCAAGGCACACTTACCAGCATGGCTACCACAGCATTCGGCAGCGATATGCCATCCCATCTGGTTTGCACTTAGTGGGACTACCATTTGTTTTTCAACAGGACAATGACCCAACACACCTACAGGCTGTGTAAGGGCTATTTGACCAAGAAGGAGAGTGATGGAGTGCTGCATCAGATGACCTGGCCTCCACAATCACCCGACCTCAACCCAATTGAGATGATTTGGGATGAGTTGGACCGCAGAGTGAAGGAAAAGCAGCCAACAAGTGCTCAGTATGTGTGGGAACTCCTTCAAGACTGTTGGAAAAGCATTCTAGGTGAAGCTGGTTGATAGAATGCCAAGCGTGTGCAACGCTGTCAAGGCAAAGGGTGGCTACTTTGAAGAGTCTAAAATATAAAATATATTTTGATTTGTATAACACTTTTTTTTGGTTACTACGTGATTAAATTTGTGTTATTGAATAGTTTTGATGTCTTCACTATTAATCTAGGTAGAAAATAGTAAAAATAAATAAAACCCTTGAATGAGTAGGTGTGTCAACTTTTGACTTGTGCTGTATATTACACCAACTGACTGGTTCTTCTGATGTTGTTCACACAGGAGACCATGTTGAGACATTCTCTACATCCAGAGAGCAACAGCAGGAAGATCACAGAGCTAAGAGGCCTCACCATTGCCCACATTGTGAGGAGATTTTCCCAATTCTATCACAGTTAAAAATACACCTAAAAATACACACTGGAGAGAAGCCTTACTCCTGCTCTGATTGTGTAAAATGCTTCACAACACCAGCTAAGCTAAAACGGCACCAGAGAACACACACAGGAGAGAAGCCTTACTCCTGCTCTAATTGTGTAAAATGCTTCACAACATCAGCTGAAATAAAACGTCATCAGAGAACACACACAGGAGAGAAGCCTTACTCCTGCTCTGACTGTGGAAAGAGTTTCTCTCAACAGAGCCACCTAAAACAGCATGAACGTATACATACAGGAGAGAAGCCTTACTCCTGCTCTAATTGTGTAAAATGCTTCACAACATCAACTATGCTAAAGGTTCATCAAAGAACACACACAGGAGAGAAGCCTTACTTCTGCTCTGACTGTGGGGCGAGTTTCTCTCAACCTGTTAACTTAAAACAACATGAACGTATACACACAGGGGAGAAGCCTTACTCCTGCACTGACTGTGCACTAAATGATCGGCTATGAAAAGCCAACTGAGAGACCTGAGCCCTAGGACCATACGTCGGGACTACCGGCCGTGGTGACTCCTTGCTATCCCCAGTCCGCCTGGCCTTGCTGCTATTCCAGTTTAAACTGTTCTGCCTGCGGTTATGGAACCCCTACCTGTCCCAGACCTGCTGTTTTAAACTCTAATGATCGGCTATGAAAAGCCAACTGAGATTTATTCCTGATTATTATTTGACCATGCTTGTCACTTATGAACATTTTTGAACATCTTGGCATGGTTCTGTTATAATCTCCACCCGGCACAGCCAGAAGAGGACTGGCCACCCCTCATAGCCTGGTTCCTCTCTAGGTTTCTTCCTAGGTTTTGCCTTTCTAGGGAGTTTTTCCTAGCCACCGTGCTTCTACACCTGCATTACTAGCTGTTTGGGGTTTTAGGCTGGGTTTCTGTACAGCACTTCGAGATATTAGCTGATGTAAGAAGGGCTATATAAAATAAAATTGATTGATTGATTGACTGTGCTGCGAGTTTCTCTCAACCTGTTAACTTAAAACAACATGAACGTACACACACAGGAGAGAAGCCTTACTGCTGCTCTGATTGTGGAAAATGTTTTAAAACATCAGTTGAGCTAAAAGGTCATCGGAGAACACACACAGGAGAAAACACTTACTTATAAACACATCAACGTATACATTAAGGAGAGAAGCCTCAACAGTTGTCTCAGACCAGTTTAACCATAAAGTCACTTCATCACTTCATTCTCACCTCATAAAGGAAGTGGTAACAGTGAATTTGATAACATGAAGAAAGAGTAACACTCTATTGTAATCCTATTGTTTCTCTCTGTGAGAGAACTGTGCAGAGGAAAGGGAACGTTATAGAATGTTAGCCTATCTTGACTTTACTGATCAGTGTTGCACCTGGTCAGTTTGGGTGTGTTTTGTTATCTTCTACTGTAAAGATATTGAGATGACCTTGGATTTGCCCTTAGGGTTGAATACACTCAGTGAGGTCTGATAGATGACTGGGTGGTACTGCTTTCCTCTGCAGTTTTCTGTGGGAATGAGCTAGTTCGGACACTCATCGGTACAACACAAGACATGCAGCAAGAGGTTTCTTCACAGTCCCCAGGTCCAGAACAGACGCTGGGAAACACACAGTATTAAATAGAGCCATGACTACATGGAACTCTCTGCCAGGTAACTCAAACTAGCAATAAAACCAGATTCAAAAAAACATAAAATAAAATAAACCTTATGGCACATTACAAAAATAACAACAGGAACTTTTAGCTCAGCTGATGTTGTGAAGCATTTTACACATCTCATATGTATATACTGTATTCTATAATATTCTACTGTATCTTAGTCCATGTCGCTCTGTCATTGGTTGTCCATATATGTATATACTGTATTCTATAATATTCTACTGTATTTGCCGCTCTGTCATTGCTTGTCCATATTCAGTTGAAGTCGGAAGTTTACATACACTTAGGTTGGAGTCATTAAAACTTGTTTTTCAACCACTCCACAAATTTCTTTTTAACAAACTATTGTTTTGGCAAGTCGGTTAGGACATCTACTTTGTGCATGACACAAGTCATTTTTCCAACAATTGTTTACAGCCAGATTATTTCACTTATAATTCACTGTATCACAATTCCAGTGGGTCAAAAGTTTACATACACTAAGTTGACTGTGCCTTTAAACAGCTTGGAAAATTCCAGAAAATGATGGCATGGCTTTAGAAGCTTCTGATAGCTAATTTACATAATTTGAGTCAATAGGAGGTGTACCTGTGGATGTATTTCAAGGCCTACCTTCAAACTCATTGCCTTTTTGCTTGACATCATGGGAAAATGAAAAGGAATCAGCCAAGACCTCAGAATAAATTTTGTAGACCTCTACAAGTCTGATTCATCCTTGGGAGCAATTTCCAAACACCTGAAGGTACCACGTTCATCTGTGCAAACAATAGTACGCAAGTATAAACACCATGGGACCATGCAGCCGTCATACCGCTCAGGAAGGAGATGCATTCTGTCTCCTAGAGATGAACGTACTTTGGTGCAAATCAATCCCAGAACAACAGCAAAGGACCTTGTGAAGATGCTGGAGGAAACGGGTACAAAAGTGTCTATATCCACAGTAAAATGAGTCTTATATCGACATGACCCCAAGCATACTTCCAAGTTGTGGCAAAATGGGTTAAGGACAACAAAGTCAAGGTATTGGAGTCGCCATCACAAAGCCCTGACCTCAATCCTATAGAACATTTGTGGGCAGGACTGAAAAAGTGTGTGCGAGCAAGGAGGCCTACAAACCTGACTCAGTTACACCAGCCCTGTCAGGAGGAATGGGCCAAATTTCACCCAACTTATTGTGGGAAGCTTGTGGAAGGCTACCCGACACGTTTGACCCAAGTTAAACAATTTAAAGGCAATGCTACCAAATACTAATTGAGAGTATGTAAACTTCTGACCCACTGGGAATGTGATTAAATAAATAAAAGCTGAAATAAATCATTGTCTCTACTATTATGCTGACATTTCACATTCTTAAAATAAAGTGGTGATCCTAACTGACCTAAGACAGGGAATGTTTACTAGGATTAAATGTCAGGAATTGTGAAAAACTTGAGTTTAAATGTATTTGGCTAAGGTGTATGTAAATAAGGTATTATTGTTTTTAATAAATGTGAAAACCTTTCTAAGAACCTGTGTTTGCTGTTGAGGATGATATGGCTCATAATTTGCATGACTTTTTCCCCTTTTTAGCTTTCGACTCTTACCAACTTTTAGAATAGTTTCCCCCCCCCCCCCTTTTGTATTGTACAGCCTACTGATATGTAAACATATGTCACCTGGTACAGCCAGAAGAGGACTGGCCACCCCTTTGAGCCTGGTTCCTCTCTATGGTTCCTCCCTTTTGTATTGTACAGCCTACTGATATGTAAACATATGTCACCTGGTACAGCCAGAAGAGGACTGGCCACCCCTTTGAGCCTGGTTCCTCTCTATGTTTCTCCCTTTTGTATTGTACAGCCTACTGATATGTAAACATATGTCACCTGGTCCAGCCAGAAGAGGACTGGCCACCCCTTTGAGCCTGGTTCCTCTCTATGTTTCTCCCTGGGTTCCTGCTTCATAGGGAGGTTTTAGTAGCCACTATGTTGTCTCTCCTGGCTATCAGAAGATGAATGCACTAGCTGTGGGGCTCTCTGGATGGGAGCATCTGCAACATGACTAAATTGTAAATGTAGTGCTTGATGATGTATTGTATGTATTTTTTGTGTTTCCTGTTTGTACCCCAGGAAGAGTAGCCGCTGGGGATCCTAATAAAATACTACATTGTACTGAATGTATCAGATAGAGATGATGTGATGATCAGTTTTCACCATTAGTCTGTTTTTTTTGGACCATTTATGAATGTGTTATTCAATGTGTTTCTATTGGATATAGTAGTAAAGGCCAAATTCAATATTTAATCAAATCATTTTTAAATATATATTTTTATAACTAAAGGGGTCCTAAAATTCAAAATCAAAGAGAACGTTATAGAATGTTAGCATTTCTTTACTTTACTGATCAGTGTTCACCTGGTCAGTTTTGGTGTGCTTAGATAGCTTCTACTGTAAAGATATTGAGATGACCTTGGATTTGCCCTTAGGGTTGAATATCCTCTGTGAGGCGTCTCACAATGGAGTCTGATGGTTGACTGGGTGGTACTGCTTCCCTCTGCAGTTTTCTGTGGGAAATGAGCTAGTAGACACAACATACACTGAGTGTTCAAAACATTAAGGACACCTGCTCTTTCCATGACATAGACTGACCAGGTGAACCCAGGTGAAAGCTATGATCCTTAATGATGTATTTGTGGTGTATTTATTATAGATCCCCATTAGCTTTTAGCAGAAAACAAGAAACTGCAGTTGCAGTGGGCTAAGGAATGAAAACACTGAAGAATTTGAAAAACATTGACTGGTCTGATGAATCCCGGTTCCTGCTGTTTCTTGCTGATGGGAGGACTAAGGAATGGAGAAAACCATGAGTACATGCATCCATGCTGTGTGTCAGCATTGCAGGATGGTGGTGGTGGTGTGGGGTGTGTTTTCATGGCAGACATTGGGCCCCTTGATAAAAGTGGAGCAACGAACATGACAGTGAATTCCGCTAACTGCATTGGCCTGCCAAGTCACCAGATCTCAATCCAATTGTGCATCTGTGGGAGGAGATGGAACGAGCTATTCGGAGTAGAGATCCACTCCCAGCCAACCTGACACAACTGTGGGAAGCATTGCAGTCAACATGGGCCAGCATCCCTGTGGAACGCTCTCAAAACCTTGCAGAGTCCATGCCCCGATTAATTGAGGCTATTCTGAGGACGGGGGGGGTGCAACTCAATATTAGGAAGGTGTTCCTAATGTTTTGTACACTCAGTGTATATCAGATAAAGATGGCGTGATGATCAGTTTTCAGCATTAGTTTGGGTGGATTATTTTATATTACTAAACAACTTTTGTTTAATGATAAACAGGCTATGAATTGACTACTTGTGTTTTGTAAATAGTCTTTTAAAACTAGGTTCATTATTTTATTCATTGATGATGAATGTATTTGGATAACTGTATTGAAGTTAATTGATCTGGCGGCAGGTAGCCTAGCAGTTAAGAGTGTTGGGCCAGTAACTGAAAGGTCGCTGGTTTGAATCCCGAGCCAACTACATGAAAAATCTGTCGTTGTGCCCTTGATCAAGGCAATTAACCTCATAGGGTTAATTATTTCATAGGGTTTTCACAGGTACATTATTTTCCCATTTCAATCTT
>NW_028159560.1:0-50000 GCF_964263955.1 Coregonus lavaretus
ACTCAGAGAAAGTCGATACATACGGCTCCAGATCTACTCAGAGACACTTGATACAGTGCTTGAGGCGTCACTACAGACCCCCTGGTTCGATTCCAGGCTGTATCGCAAACCGGCCGTGATTGGGAGTCCCATAGGGCAGTGCACAATTGGCCCAGCGTCGTCCGGGTTGGCCGGTGTAGGCCATCATTGTAAATAATAATTAGTTCTTAACTGACTTGACTAGTTAAATAATGGTAAAATAAAAATAAAAATAAATAAACATACGGCTCCAGATCCTACTCAGAGAAACTCGATACATACGGCTCCTGAATGACAGCTGTGTGTTTGAGGAAGGTCTTTAAACACCGTCTCCATCAACCATAATAGCCCTAGTATAACATGAATAGACCTAACCCTGTCTACTCTACTCCTCTCTATTGTACTATACTCCTATTTTATTCTATTCTACTCTATTTTAATGTATTCTACATAATTTTACTATATTCTACTCTCTTCCTCTCTATTCTATTCTACTCTACTCTACTCCTCTCTATTGTATTCTATTCTACTCTATTCTATCTACTCTATTCTATTCTATTCTACTCTATTCTACTCTATTTTATTCTATTCTACTCTATTCTACTCTATTTTATTCTATTCTACTCTATTGTAATGTACTCTACATAATTTTACTATATTCTACTCTCTTCCTCTCTATTCTACTCTGTTCTATTGTACTGTATTGTACTCTCCTCTACTCTGTTCTCAGCTTCTTCCTGGAGAAGAATATGTTTGCGTTCTTCCTGAATATCCTTCGTCAGAAGTCAGGTCGTTACGTCTGTGTCCAGCTGCTCCAGACCCTCAACATCCTGTTTGAAAACATCAGCCACGAGACGTCGCTCTGTGGGTACACACACAACACACCATGCACACACACACACACACACACACCATGCACACACACACACACACACACACACCGCACCACACCATGCACATACACACACACACACACACCGCACCACACCATGCACACACACACACACACACACACACCGCACCACACCATGCACACACACACCACACCCCACACACACACACACGGCACCACACCATGCACACACACACACACACACACCGCACCACACCATGCACACACACACACACACACACACCGCACCACACCATGCACACACACACACACACCGCACCACACCATGCACACACACACACACACACACACACCGCACCACACCATGCACACACACACCACACCCCACACACACACACACAGCACCACACCATGCACACACACACACACCGCACCCCACACACACACACACGGCACCACACCATGCACACACACACACACACACACCGCACCACACCATGCACACACACACACCGCACCACACCATGCACACACACACACACACACACACCGCACCACACCATGCACACACACACACCGCACCACACCATGCACACACACACACACAAACTGGCCACCTGTGGTTTAGATTCCCCAGAGTTTCAATCAGTCTGAATAAGATATTTCTGTGGTATAACTGTTTCCCCCCTCATCTCCCCTCCTATAGATTACCTGCTGTCCAACAACCACGTCAACTCCATCATATAACTGTTTCCCCCCTCATCTCCCCTCCTATAGATTACCTGCTGTCCAACAACCACGTCAACTCCATCATATAACTGTTTCCCCCTCATCTCCCCTCCTCTAGATTACCTGCTGTCCAACAACCACGTCAACTCCATCATATAACTGTTTCCCCCCTCATCTCCCCTCCTATAGATTACCTGCTGTCCAATAACCACGTCAACTCCATCATATAACTGTTTCCCCCCTCATCTCTCCTCCTCTAGATTACCTGCTGTCCAACAACCACGTCAACTCCATCATATAACTGTTTCCCCCCTCATCTCTCCTCCTATAGATTACCTGCTGTCCAATAACCACGTCAACTCCATCATATAACTGTTTTCCCCCCTCATCTCTCCTCCTATAGATTACCTGCTGTCCAACAACCACGTCAACTCCATCATATAACTGTTTTCCCCTCATCTCCCCTCCTCTAGATTACCTGCTGTCCAACAACCACGTCAACTCCATCATATAACTGTTTTCCCCCTCATCTCCCCTCCTCTAGATTACCTGCTGTCCAATAACCACGTCAACTCCATCATATAACTGTTTTCCCCCCTCATCTCTCCTCCTATAGATTACCTGCTGTCCAACAACCACGTCAACTCCATCATATAACTGTTTCCCCCTCATCTCTCCTCCTCTAGATTACCTGCTGTCCAACAACCACGTCAACTCCATCATATAACTGTTTTCCCCCTCATCTCCCCTCCTCTAGATTACCTGCTGTCCAACAACCACGTCAACTCCATCATATAACTGTTTTCCCCCCTCATCTCCCCTCCTCTAGATTACCTGCTGTCCAACAACCACGTCAACTCCATTATATAACTGTTTTCCCCTCATCTCCCCTCCTCTAGATTACCTGCTGTCCAACAACCACGTCAACTCCATCATATAACTGTTTTCCCCCTCATCTCCCCTCCTCTAGATTACCTGCTGTCCAACTCCATCATATAACTGTTTTCCCCCCTCATCTCCCCTCCTATAGATTACCTGCTGTCCAATAACCACGTCAACTCCATCATATAACTGTTTTCCCCCCTCATCTCCCCTCCTCTAGATTACCTGCTGTCCAACTCCATCATATAACTGTTTCCCCCCCTCATCTCCCCTCCTATAGATTACCTGCTGTCCAACTCCATCATATAACTGTTTTCCCCCCTCATCTCCCCTCCTATAGATTACCTGCTGTCCAATAACCACGTCAACTCCATCATATAACTGTTTTCCCCCCTCATCTCCCCTCCTCTAGATTACCTGCTGTCCAACTCCATCATATAACTGTTTCCCCCCTCATCTCCCCTCCTATAGATTACCTGCTGTCCAACAACCACGTCAACTCCATCATATAACTGTTTTCCCCCCTCATCTCTCCTCCTCTAGATTACCTGCTGTCCAACAACCACATCAACTCCATCATATAACTGTTTCCCCCCCTCATCTCCCCTCCTCTAGATTACCTGCTGTCCAACAACCACGTCAACTCCATCATATAACTGTTTCCCCCCTCATCTCCCCTCCTCTAGATTACCTGCTGTCCAACAACCACGTCAACTCCATCATCGTTCACAAGTTTGACTTCTCAGACGAGGAGATCATGGCGTACTATATCTCCTTCCTCAAGACCCTGTCACTCAAACTGAACAACCACACCGTACACTTCTTCTACAACGAGGTGAGGGGGGGGGGGGCTTAACAACCACACCAGTAAGCTGTGGTAGGTAGTGAGTTAGTCAGCTGTGGTAGGTAGTGAGTCAGTCAGCTGTGGTAGGTAGGTAGTGAGTCAGTCAGCTGTGGTAGGTAGGTAGTGAGTCAGTCAGCTGTGGTAGGTAGGTAGTGAGTCAGTCAGCTGTGGTAGGTAGGTAGTGAGTCAGTCAGCTGTGGTAGGTAGTGAGTCAGTCAGCTGTGGTAGGTAGGTAGTGAGTCAGTCAGCTGTGGTAGGTAGGTAGTGAGTCAGTCAGCTGTGGTAGGTAGGTAGTGAGTCAGTCAGCTGTGGTAGGTAGGTAGTGAGTCAGTCAGCTGTGGTAGGTAGGTAGGTAGTGAGTCAGTCAGCTGTGGTAGGTAGTGAGTCAGTCAGCTGTGGTAGGTAGTGAGTCAGTCAGCTGTGGTAGGTAGTGAGTCAGTCAGCTGTGGTAGGTAGTGAGTCAGTCAGCTGTGGTAGGTAGTGAGTCAGTCAGTCAGCTGTGGTAGGTAGTGAGTCAGTCAGTCAGCTGTGGTAGGTAGTGAGTCAGTCAGCTGTGGTAGGTAGGTAGTGAGTCAGTCAACTGTGGTAGGTAGTGAGTCAGTCAGCTGTGGTAGGTCGTGAGTCAGTCAGCTGTGGTAGGTAGGTAGTGAGTCAGTCAGCTGTGGTAGGTAGTTAGTGAGTCAGTCAGCTGTGGTAGGTAGGTAGTGAGTCAGTCAGCTGCGGTAGGTAGGTAGTGAGTCAGTCAGCTGTGGTAGGTAGTGAGTCAGTCAGCTGTGGTAGGTAGGTAGTGAGTCAGTCAGCCAGCTGTGGTAGGTAGGTAGTGAGTCAGTCAGTCAGCTGCGGTAGGTAGGTAGTGAGTCAGTCAGTCAGCTGCGGTAGGTAGGTAGTGAGTCAGTCAGTCAGCTGTGGTAGGTAGGTAGTGAGTCAGTCAGTCAGCTGTGGTAGGTAGTGAGTCAGTCAGTCAGCTGTGGTAGGTATTTAGTGAGTCAGTCAGTCAGCTGTGGTAGGTAGGTAGTGAGTCAGTCAGTCAGCTGTGGTAGGTAATTAGTGAGTCAGTCAGTCAGCTGTGGTAGGTAATTAGTGAGTCAGTCAGTCAGCTGTGGTAGGTAGTTAGTCAGTCAATCAGCTGTGGTAGGTATTTAGTGAGTCAGTCAGTCAGCTGTGGTAGGTAGGTAGTGAGTCAGTCAGTCAGCTGTGGTAGGTAATTAGTGAGTCAGTCAGTCAGCTGTGGTAGGTAATTAGTGAGTCAGTCAGTCAGCTGTGGTAGGTAGTTAGTCAGTCAGTCAGTCAGCTGTGGTAGGTAGGTAGTGAGTCAGTCAGTCAGCTGTGGTAGGTAGTTAGTCAGTCAGTCAGTCAGCTGTGGTAGGTAGGTAGTGAGTCAGTCAGTCAGCTGTGGTAGGTAGGTAGTGAGTCAGTCAGTCAGCTGCGGTAGGTAGGTAGTGAGTCAGTCAGTCAGCTGTGGTAGGTAGGTAGTGAGTCAGTCAGTCAGCTGTGGTAGGTAGGTAGTGAGTCAGTCAGTCAGCTGTGGTAGGTAGTTAGTCAGTCAGTCAGTCAGCTGTGGTAGGTAGGTAGTGAGTCAGTCAGTCAGCTGCGGTAGGTAGGTAGTGAGTCAGTCAGTCAGCTGCGGTAGGTAGGTAGTGAGTCAGTCAGTCAGCTGTGGTAGGTAGTGAGTCAGTCAGCTGTGGTAGGTAGGTAGTGAGTCAGTCAGCCAGCTGTGGTAGGTAGGTAGTGAGTCAGTCAGTCAGCTGCGGTAGGTAGGTAGTGAGTCAGTCAGTCAGCTGTGGTAGGTAATTAGTGAGTCAGTCAGTCAGCTGTGGTAGGTAATTAGTGAGTCAGTCAGTCAGCTGTGGTAGGTAGTTAGTCAGTCAATCAGCTGTGGTAGGTATTTAGTGAGTCAGTCAGTCAGCTGTGGTAGGTAGGTAGTGAGTCAGTCAGTCAGCTGTGGTAGGTAATTAGTGAGTCAGTCAGTCAGCTGTGGTAGGTAATTAGTGAGTCAGTCAGTCAGCTGTGGTAGGTAGTTAGTCAGTCAGTCAGTCAGCTGTGGTAGGTAGGTAGTGAGTCAGTCAGTCAGCTGTGGTAGGTAGTTAGTCAGTCAGTCAGTCAGCTGTGGTAGGTAGGTAGTGAGTCAGTCAGTCAGCTGTGGTAGGTAGGTAGTGAGTCAGTCAGTCAGCTGCGGTAGGTAGGTAGTGAGTCAGTCAGTCAGCTGCGGTAGGTAGGTAGTGAGTCAGTCAGTCAGCTGCGGTAGGTAGTGAGTCAGTCAGTCAGTCAACTGTGGTAGGTAGGTAGTGAGTCAGTCAGTCAGCTGTGGTAGGTAATTAGTGAGTCAGTCAGTCAGCTGTGGTAGGTAATTAGTGAGTCAGTCAGTCAGCTGTGGTAGGTAGGTAGTGAGTCAGTCAGTCAACTGTGGTAGGTAGGTAGTGAGTCAGTCAGTCAGCTGTGGTAGGTAGGTAGTGAGTCAGTCAGTCAGCTGTGGTAGGTAGGCAGGTAGTGAGTCAGTCAGCTGTGGTAGGTAGTGAGTCAGTCAGCTGTGGTAGGTAGGTAGTGAGTCAGTCAGCTGTGGTAGGTAGTGAGTCAGTCAGCTGTGGTAGGTCGTGAGTCAGTCAGCTGTGGTAGGTCGTGAGTCAGTCAGCTGTGGTAGGTAGTGAGTCAGTCAGCTGTGGTAGGTAGTGAGTCAGTCAGCTGTGGTAGGTAGTGAGTCAGTCAGCTGTGGTAGGTAGTGAGTCAGTCAGCTGTGGTAGGTAGTGAGTCAGTCAGCTGTGGTAGGTAGTGAGTCAGTCAGCTGTGGTAGGTAGGTAGTGAGTCAGTCAGCTGTGGTAGGTAGGTAGGTAGTGAGTCAGTCAGCTGTGGTAGGTAGGTAGGTAGTGAGTCAGTCAGCTGTGGTAGGTAGGTAGTGAGTCAGTCAGCTGTGGTAGGTAGGTAGTGAGTCAGTCAGCTGTGGTAGTTAGGTAGTGAGTCAGTCAGCTGTGGTAGGTAGGTAGTGAGTCAGTCAGCTGTGGTAGGTAGTGAGTCAGTCAGCTGTGGTAGGTAGTGAGTCAGTCAGCTGTGGTAGGTAGTGAATCAGTCAACTGTGGTAGGTAGTGAATCAGTCAACTGTGGTAGGTAGGTAGTGAGTCAGTCAGCTGTGGTAGGTAGGTAGTGAGTCAGTCAGCTGTGGTAGGTAGGTAGTGAGTCAGTCAGCCAGCTGTGGTAGGTAGGTAGTGAGTCAGTCAGTCAGCTGCGGTAGGTAGGTAGTGAGTCAGTCAGTCAGCTGCGGTAGGTAGGTAGTGAGTCAGTCAGTCAGCTGTGGTAGGTAGGTAGTGAGTCAGTCAGTCAGCTGTGGTAGGTAGTTAGTCAGTCAGTCAGCTGTGGTAGGTATTTAGTGAGTCAGTCAGTCAGCTGTGGTAGGTAGGTAGTGAGTCAGTCAGTCAGCTGTGGTAGGTAATTAGTGAGTCAGTCAGTCAGCTGTGGTAGGTAATTAGTGAGTCAGTCAGTCAGCTGTGGTAGGTAGTTAGTCAGTCAATCAGCTGTGGTAGGTATTTAGTGAGTCAGTCAGTCAGCTGTGGTAGGTAGGTAGTGAGTCAGTCAGTCAGCTGTGGTAGGTAATTAGTGAGTCAGTCAGTCAGCTGTGGTAGGTAATTAGTGAGTCAGTCAGTCAGCTGTGGTAGGTAGTTAGTCAGTCAGTCAGTCAGCTGTGGTAGGTAGGTAGTGAGTCAGTCAGTCAGCTGTGGTAGGTAGTTAGTCAGTCAGTCAGTCAGCTGTGGTAGGTAGGTAGTGAGTCAGTCAGTCAGCTGTGGTAGGTAGGTAGTGAGTCAGTCAGTCAGCTGTGGTAGGTAGGTAGTGAGTCAGTCAGTCAGCTGCGGTAGGTAGGTAGTGAGTCAGTCAGTCAGCTGCGGTAGGTAGGTAGTGAGTCAGTCAGTCAGCTGCGGTAGGTAGTGAGTCAGTCAGTCAGTCAGTCAACTGTGGTAGGTAGGTAGTGAGTCAGTCAGTCAGCTGTGGTAGGTAATTAGTGAGTCAGTCAGTCAGCTGTGGTAGGTAATTAGTGAGTCAGTCAGTCAGCTGTGGTAGGTAGGTAGTGAGTCAGTCAGTCAGCTGTGGTAGGTAGGTAGTGAGTCAGTCAGTCAGCTGTGGTAGGTAGGCAGGTAGTGAGTCAGTCAGCTGTGGTAGGTAGTGAGTCAGTCAGCTGTGGTAGGTAGGTAGTGAGTCAGTCAGCTGTGGTAGGTAGTGAGTCAGTCAGCTGTGGTAGGTCGTGAGTCAGTCAGCTGTGGTAGGTCGTGAGTCAGTCAGCTGTGGTAGGTAGTGAGTCAGTCAGCTGTGGTAGGTAGTGAGTCAGTCAGCTGTGGTAGGTAGTGAGTCAGTCAGCTGTGGTAGGTAGTGAGTCAGTCAGCTGTGGTAGGTAGTGAGTCAGTCAGCTGTGGTAGGTAGGTAGTGAGTCAGTCAGCTGTGGTAGGTAGGTAGTGAGTCAGTCAGCTGTGGTAGGTAGGTAGGTAGTGAGTCAGTCAGCTGTGGTAGGTAGGTAGGTAGTGAGTCAGTCAGCTGTGGTAGGTAGGTAGTGAGTCAGTCAGCTGTGGTAGGTAGGTAGTGAGTCAGTCAGCTGTGGTAGGTAGGTAGTGAGTCAGTCAGCTGTGGTAGGTAGGTAGTGAGTCAGTCAGCTGTGGTAGGTAGTGAGTCAGTCAGCTGTGGTAGGTAGTGAGTCAGTCAGCTGTGGTAGGTAGTGAATCAGTCAACTGTGGTAGG
Organism: Coregonus lavaretus; assembly: GCF_964263955.1. Classification (NCBI taxonomy): domain Eukaryota; kingdom Metazoa; phylum Chordata; class Actinopteri; order Salmoniformes; family Salmonidae; genus Coregonus; species Coregonus lavaretus. The sequence goes on from NW_028159560.1 coordinate 8,040, forward strand.
TAGTGAATCAGTCAACTGTGGTAGGTAGGTAGTGAGTCAGTCAGCTGTGGTAGGTAGGTAGTGAGTCAGTCAGCTGTGGTAGGTAGGTAGTGAGTCAGTCAGCCAGCTGTGGTAGGTAGGTAGTGAGTCAGTCAGTCAGCTGCGGTAGGTAGGTAGTGAGTCAGTCAGTCAGCTGCGGTAGGTAGGTAGTGAGTCAGTCAGTCAGCTGTGGTAGGTAGGTAGTGAGTCAGTCAGTCAGCTGTGGTAGGTAGTTAGTCAGTCAGTCAGCTGTGGTAGGTATTTAGTGAGTCAGTCAGTCAGCTGTGGTAGGTAGGTAGTGAGTCAGTCAGTCAGCTGTGGTAGGTAATTAGTGAGTCAGTCAGTCAGCTGTGGTAGGTAATTAGTGAGTCAGTCAGTCAGCTGTGGTAGGTAGTTAGTCAGTCAGTCAGTCAGCTGTGGTAGGTAGGTAGTGAGTCAGTCAGTCAGCTGTGGTAGGTAGGTAGTGAGTCAGTCAGTCAGCTGTGGTAGGTAGGTAGTGAGTCAGTCAGTCAGCTGTGGTAGGTAATTAGTGAGTCAGTCAGTCAGCTGTGGTAGGTAATTAGTGAGTCAGTCAGTCAGCTGTGGTAGGTAGTTAGTCAGTCAATCAGCTGTGGTAGGTATTTAGTGAGTCAGTCAGTCAGCTGTTGTAGGTAGGTAGTGAGTCAGTCAGTCAGCTGTGGTAGGTAATTAGTGAGTCAGTCAGTCAGCTGTGGTAGGTAATTAGTGAGTCAGTCAGTCAGCTGTGGTAGGTAGTTAGTCAGTCAGTCAGTCAGCTGTGGTAGGTAGGTAGTGAGTCAGTCAGTCAGCTGTGGTAGGTAGGTAGTGAGTCAGTCAGTCAGCTGTGGTAGGTAGGTAGTGAGTCAGTCAGTCAGCTGTGGTAGGTAGGTAGTGAGTCAGTCAGTCAGCTGTGGTAGGTAGGTAGTGAGTCAGTCAGTCAGCTGCGGTAGGTAGGTAGTGAGTCAGTCAGTCAGCTGCGGTAGGTAGGTAGTGAGTCAGTCAGTCAGCTGCGGTAGGTAGTGAGTCAGTCAGTCAGTCAACTGTGGTAGGTATTTAGTGAGTCAGTCAGTCAGCTGTGGTAGGTAGGTAGTGAGTCAGTCAGTCAGCTGTGGTAGGTAATTAGTGAGTCAGTCAGTCAGCTGTGGTAGGTAATTAGTGAGTCAGTCAGTCAGCTGTGGTAGGTAGGTAGTGAGTCAGTCAGTCAACTGTGGTAGGTAGGCAGGTAGTGAGTCAGTCAGCTGTGGTAGGTAGGTAGGTAGTGAGTCAGTCAGCTGTGGTAGGTAGGTGGTGAGTCAGTCAGTCAGTCAGCTGTGGTAGGTAGGTAGGTAGTGAGTCAGTCAGCTGTGGTAGGTAGGTGGTGAGTCAGCTGTGGTAGGTAGTGAGTCAGTCAGTCAGTCAGCTGTGGTAGGTAGGTAGTGAGTCAGTCAGCTGTGGTAGGTAGGTGGTGAGTCAGTCAGCTGTGGTAGGTAGTGAGTCAGTCAGTCAGCTGTGGTAGGTAGTGAGTCAGTCAGTCAGCTGTGGTAGGTAGGTAGTCAGTCAGTCAGCTGTGGTAGGTAGGTGGTGAGTCAGTCAGCTGTGGTAGGTAGGTAGTCAGTCAGTCAGCTGTGGTAGGTAGTGAGTCAGTCAGTCAGTCAGCTGTGGTAGGTAGGTAGTGAGTCAGTCAGCTGTGGTAGGTAGGTGGTGAGTCAGTCAGCTGTGGTAGGTAGGTATTGAGTCAGTCAGTCAGCTGTGGTAGGTAGTGAGTCAGTCAGTCAGCTGCGGTAGGTAGGTAGTCAGTCAGTCAGTCAGCTGTGGTAGGTAGGTAGTGAGTCAGTCAGCTGTGGTAGGTAGGTAGTCAGTCAGTCAGCTGTGGTAGGTAGTGAGTCAGTCAGTCCGCTGCGGTAGGTAGGTAGTGAGTCAGTCAGCTGTGGTAGGTAGTGAGTCAGTCAGCTGTGGTAGGTAGTGAGTGAGTCAGTCAGTCAGTCAGCTGTGGTAGGTAGTCAGTCAGCTGTGGTAGGTAGGTAGTGAGTCAGTCAGTCAGCTGTGGTAGGTAGGTAGTGAGTCAGTCAGTCAGCTGTGGTAGGTAGGTAGTGAGTCAGTCAGCTGTGGTAGGTAGTGAGTCAACCAGCTGTGGTAGGTAGGTAGTGAGTCAGTCAGTCAGCTGTGGTAGGTAGGTAGTGAGTCAGTCAGTCAGCTGCGGTAGGTAGTGAGCCAGTCAGCTGTGGTAGGTAGGTAGTGAGTGAGTCAGTCAGCTGTGGTAGGTAGTGAGTCAGCCAGCTGTGGTAGGTAGTGAGTCAGTCAGCTGTGGTAGGTAGTGAGTCAGTCAGTCAGCTGCGGTAGGTAGGTAGTGAGTCAGCCAGCTGTGTACTGTACTGTGAGTTGCTGAGCTGTTAGGTTGTTATTACTCTGAGAGTGCGTCTGAGTTGGCACCCTGTTCCCTACACGGTGCCCTGCTTTCCACCAGAGCCCTGTGGCCCAGATGCACTATATAGGGAATGGGGTGCCGTTCTGGACACACCAAGCAACAGTAGCCTGTCTGTTCTTTACTGTGAGGTTGAAGAGGAGCCTTACCATCCCTACCATGCTCCCGAGTGGCGCAGTGGTCTAAGGCACTGCATCGCAGTGCTAGCTGTGCCGCTAGAGATCCTGGTTCGAATCCAGGCTCTGTCGTAGCCGGCCGCGACCGGGAGACTCATGGGGCGGCGCACAATTGGCCCAGCGTCGTCCAGGGTATGGGAGGGAATGGCTGGCAGGGATGTAGCTCAGTTGGTAGAGCATGGTGTTTGCAACGCCAGGGTTGTCGGTTCGATTCCCACGGGGGTCCAGTATGAAAAAAATTAAAATAATAATAATGACGTATGCATTCACTAACTGTAAGTCGCTCTGGATAAGAGCGTCTGCTAAATGACTAAAATGTAAAATGTATAAGTACATCTTTTAACTCTTTTAACATTTCAAAGTTTTAACCTTTTTACAGCTTGGAATTTTTTTATGAAGTTACACGTGTCTCTATAAGCATTCTGACCGGCTGGTTAGTTCTCCGGACTCAACTCTAACAGCGCTCTTCTCGTCTCTATGGCAACCTAACCTATCGCCTCAGTGACGCTAACTTCCTGTGTACCCAACAGTGGTTTCCTGTTGTCAGAACCAGGGTGTGTTCACTCAGTGGTGTGAAACATTCCAAACGGTTACAGATAGAAATAAAATGAATAGAACTGACGTGATTTACTACATTACCTCAGTCTATATGCAGCCCCCCAAACCTGACTCAGTTGGTAGACCAGTGTTTAACTACATTACCTCAGTCTGTATGCATCCCCCCCAAACCTGACTCAGTTGGTAGACCAGTGTTTAACTACATTACCTCAGTCTGTATGCATCCCCCCCAAACCTGACTCAGTTGGTAGACCAGTGTTTAACTACATTACCTCAGTCTGTATGCATCCCCCCCAAACCTGACTCAGTTGGTAGACCAGTGTTTAACTACATTACCTCAGTCTGTATGCATCCCCCCCAAACCTGACTCAGTTGGTAGACCAGTGTTTAACTACATTACCTCAGTCTGTATGCATCCCCCCCCAAACCTGACTCAGTTGGTAGACCAGTGTTTAACTACATTACCTCAGTCTGTATGCATCCCCCCCAAACCTGACTCAGTTGGTAGACCAGTGTTTAACTACATTACCTCAGTCTGTATGCATCCCCCCCAAACCTGACTCAGTTGGTAGACCAGTGTTTAACTACATTACCTCAGTCTGTATGCATCCCCCCCCAAACCTGACTCAGTTGGTAGACCAGTGTTTAACTACATTACCTCAGTCTGTATGCATCCCCCCCAAACCTGACTCAGTTGGTAGACCAGTGTTTAACTACATTACCTCAGTCTGTATGCATCCCCCCCCAAACCTGACTCAGTTGGTAGACCAGTGTTTAACTACATTACCTCAGTCTGTATGCATCCCCCCCCAAACCTGACTCAGTTGGTAGACCAGTGTTTAACTACATTACCTCAGTCTGTATGCATCCCCCCCAAACCTGACTCAGTTGGTAGACCAGTGTTTAACTACATTACCTCAGTCTGTATGCATCCCCCCCAAACCTGACTCAGTTGGTAGAGCGTGTTGCTTGCAACGCCAGGGTTGTGGGTTCGATTCCCACGGGGGAACAGTACGAAAAAGTATGGAAATGTATGCACTCACTACTGTAAGTGGCTGTGGATAAGAGCGTCTGCTAAATTACAGAAATGTAAAATGTACTGCCCTATATACATTTAAAAAAAAATTTTTTAGTCATTTAGCAGATGCTCTTATCCAGAGCGACTTACAGGAGCAATTAGGGTTAAGTGCCTTGCTCAAGGGCACATCGACAGATTTTTCAACCTAGTCGGCTCGGGGGGGGGGGGGGATTAGAACCAGCGACCTTTCGGTTACTGGGCACAACGCTCTTAACCACTAAGCTACCTGCCGCCCCATACAGGGAGCAAGGGGACCTTTGGGACACGACCCTTGACCTTTTGACCTTTGTTTCAGCACTAGACCTCGTCTTTGGCTTCTGTGTATGGGGAAAAGTTATCGGTGTACTGTCAATGGTAGCCCCTCTTAGCCTGATTTCCCCTTTTCTTCCTGTAGCGTGCACTTGAACATTCGCCCGTCACGGATTTAAAAACATCGGATTGGTGGAAGCATTGGCTGGAGTTTCCACCGTTGTTAAATCCATGATGGGAAGTGGGCAAGTGTAAACTTTTGGGAGAAAGTGTATAATTGGGCTGATACTCCTCTGTTCCCTGTGACCTCTCTAGCTGACCCCTGACATTTGACCTATGACCCTGGCTGTGATTGGCTGGAGGTCTCAGGGAATGAGGGAGAGCTGGGTCGAGGGACACCCCCCCCCAGAGAGACAGAGATCAGCTGCCTGTAGACCTGCTATAACAACCTGCCACCTAAGGCCTGCGAAACTTAACACTTTCAATCCACCCTTATTAAGTCACTACAGTACGTTGAAGTAGATTCCAGATTTCCTGCTTATTCCATCATGATTCCAGGAATCTGGAGTTCTGACAATCTAAAGTGCTACTAGAATTAGAAAGGGTTGCCCTATTAATAACTACAAAATGTTGCCCTGTAGCTAACTACAGCACGTTGCCCTGTAGCTAACTACAGCACGTTGCCCTGTAACTAACTACAGCACGTTGCCCTGTAACTAACTACAGCACGTTGCCCTGTAACTAACTACAGCACGTTGCCCTGTAACTAACTACAGCACGTTGCCCTGTAACTAACTACAGCACGTTGCCCTGTAACTAACTACAGCACGTTGCCCTGTAACTAACTACAGCACGTTGCCCTGTAACTAACTACAGCACGTTGCCCTGTAACTAACTACAGCACGTTGCCCTGTAGCTAACTACAGCACGTTGCCCTGTAACTAACTACAGCACGTTGCCCTGTAACTAACTACAGCACGTTGCCCTGTAACTAACTACAGCACGTTGCCCTGTAACTAACTACAGCACGTTGCCCTGTAGCTAACTACAGCACGTTGCCCTGTAACTAACTACAGCACGTTGCCCTGTAACTAACTACAGCACGTTGCCCTGTAACTAACTACAGCACGTTGCCCTGTAACTAACTACAGCACGTTGCCCTGTAACTAACTACAGCACGTTGCCCTGTAACTAACTACAGCACGTTGCCCTGTAACTAACTACAGCACGTTGCCCTGTAACTAACTACAGCACGTTGCCCTGTAGCTAACTACAGCACGTTGCCCTGTAGCTAACTACATCACATTGCCCTGTAGCTAACTACATCACGTTGCCCTGTAGCTAACTACATCACGTTGCCCTGTAACTAACTACAGCACGTTGCCCTGTAACTAACTACAGCACGTTGCCCTGTAACTAACTACAGCACGTTGCCCTGTAACTAACTACAGCACGTTGCCCTGTAACTAACTACAGCACGTTGCCCTGTAACTAACTACAGCACGTTGCCCTGTAACTAACTACAGCACGTTTCCCTGTAACTAACTACAGCACGTTGCCCTGTAACTAACTACAGCACGTTGCCCTGTAGCTAACTACAGCACGTTGCCCTGTAGCTAACTACAGCACGTTGCCCTGTAGCTAACTACAGCACGTTGCCCTGTAGCTAACTACAGCACGTTGCCCTGTAGCTAACTACAGCACGTTGCCCTGTAGCTAACTACAGCACGTTGCCCTGTAACCAACTTACTGCACGTTGCCCTGTAACTAACTACAGCACGTTGCCCTGTAGCTAACTACAGCACGTTGCCCTGTAGCTAACTACAGCACGTTGCCCTGTAGCTAACTACAGCACGTTGCCCTGTAACTAACTACAGCACGTTGCCCTGTAACTAACTACAGCACGTTGCCCTGTAGCTAACTACAGCACGTTGCCCTGTAGCTAACTACAGCACGTTGCCCTGTAACTAACTACAGCACGTTGCCCTGTAACTAACTACAGCACGTTGCCCTGTAACTAACTACAGCACGTTGCCCTGTAACTAACTACAGCACGTTGCCCTGTAACTAACTACAGCACGTTGCCCTGTAACTAACTACAGCACGTTGCCCTGTAACTAACTACAGCACGTTGCCCTGTAACTAACTACAGCACGTTGCCCTGTAACCAACTACAGCACGTTGCCCTGTAACCAACTACAGCACGTTGCCCTGTAACTAACTACAGCACGTTGCCCTGTAGCTAACTACAGCACGTTGCCCTGTAACTAACTACAGCACGTTGCCCTGTAACTAACTACAGCACGTTGCCCTGTAACTAACTACAGCACGTTGCCCTGTAACTAACTACAGCACGTTGCCCTGTAGCTAACTACAGCACGTTGCCCTGTAACTAACTACAGCACGTTGCCCTGTAACTAACTACAGCACGTTGCCCTGTAACTAACTACAGCACGTTGCCCTGTAACTAACTACAGCACGTTGTATAGTGCACAATATAGGGAATAGGCCTAGTCCCCTAGGGGGTAAGGGCCTAGTCCCCTAGGAGGTAGGGGGTAAGGGGCTAGTCCCCTAGTGGGTAGGGGTAAGGGGCTAGTCCCCTAGTGGGTAGGGGTAAGGGGCTAGTCCCCTAGGAGGTAGGGGGTAAGGGCCTAGTCCCCTAGGAGGTAGGGGGTAAGGGCCTAGTCCCCTAGCAGGTAGGGGGTAAGGGCCTAGTCCCCTAGGAGGTAGGGGGTAAGGGCCTAGTCCCCTAGGAGGTAGGGGGTAAGGGCCTAGTCCCCTAGGAGGTAGGGGGTAAGGGGCTAGGAGTCTCTCTGGTAGTGTGGTCTCTGTCTCTCTGTGTACCCCAGTGGTGCGGTGCTGAGCTCACTGGCGCCCCCTCTCTGTCTCCCACACACAGCACACTAATGATTTTGCCCTGTACACGGAGGCCATTAAGTTCTTCAACCACCCAGAGAGCATGGTCCGCATCGCAGTCAGAACCATCACCCTGAACGTCTACAAGGGTGAGTCTCACACGCACACACACACACACACATACACACACACACACACACACACACACACACACACACACACACACACACACACACACACAGCACTACTAGGGGCTGTAACCTCTGCGATGGCCAGCTGCTATTCCTCCTCCTCTGTCTGTCCGGCTGTCCGTCTGTCTGTCTGTATAGTCTCAACTGACTGTCCTGTATGTGATCCTGTCTAACCAGGTAACACTAATACTGTCAACAACACACTGCTCTGTGTCTGTCTGTCTGTCTGTCTGTCTGTCTGTCTGTCTGTCTGTCTGTCTGTCCATGGTTGTCCATGATGATGGTAGTAGTGGTTATTATTAGGGTAATGTTACAGACACACCTATTCTGCTTTAATGTTCTCACTGTTCTGTACTAGTTGTCTTCCTGTCTCTCCCTGTCTCTCCCTGTCTCTTCCTTTTCTCTCCCTGTCTCTCCCTGTCTCTTCCTTTTCTCTTCCTGTCTCTTCCTTTTCTCTTCCTGTCTCTCCCTGTCTCTTCCTGTCTCTCCCTGTCTCTCCCTATCTCTTCCTTTTCTCTCCCTGTCTCTTCCTTTTCTCTCCCTGTCTCTCCCTGTCTCTTCCTTTTCTCTTCCTGTCTCTTCCTTTTCTCTTCCTGTCTCTCCCTGTCTCTTCCTGTCTCTCCCTGTCTCTCCCTATCTCTTCCTTTTCTCTCCCTGTCTCTTCCTGTCTCTCCCTGTCTCTTCCTTTTCTCTTCCTGTCTCTTCCTTTTCTCTTCCTGTCTCTCCCTGTCTCTTCCTTTTCTCTTCCTGTCTCTTCCTTTTCTCTTCCTGTCTCTTCCTTTTCTCTTCCTGTCTCTCCCTGTCTCTTCCTGTCTCTTACTTTTCTCTTCCTGTCTCTCCCTGTCTCTTCCTTTTCTCTTCCTGTCTCTTCCTGTCTCTTTCTGTCTCTTCCTGTCTCTTCTGCTCCACCAGTCCTGTGGTTGAGCTTCTACTCTCTGTTGCTTGGGGGTTTTGGGTAGGATCTGCTAACTTTTCCAAAATTCACTGGTTTTTCAGAAATCCCGGCAGGAAATCCAGGAATCCCCCAAACGGGGACAACCAGGGAATTTTGGAAAAGTTACCAGAATTTTGCAACCCTAGTCCTGGGGACTTGGGGCTCTGGGTGCTTGGGGCTCTGGGTGCTTGGGGCTCTGGGGGCTTGGGGCTCTGGGGGCTCTGGGGACTTGGGGCTCTGGGGACTTGGGGCTCTGGGGACTTGGGGACTTGGGGAACTTGGGGCTCTGGGGACTTGGGTGCTTGGGGCTCTGGGGACTTGGGGCTCTGGGGACTTGGCTTGACATGGCTGACCAAGGTGTCTGAGCGGCACTGCCTTGCTGATAAACTATGCACTACTCAACGTGCACGCCAGACAGAGCGTTATTTTCACTAACATATCAAATCTGTGGTCAGGGTAGTGTTGTCCTGTCTGTCTGTCTGCAGCCCTAGCATATATGTGAACTTAAGCATGAAGACCTGTGTGTTAACATTTTAACTGGAGTGTGTATCTAACTGTTAGCTGAAGAGTTGGTCTATTTAACCATGTATTCGCTGGGTGGGTTGTTTAAATGTGGGGTAAGCCTTTCTGTCTTAACAGTATTAAATCGACTGTTTTGTGTGTCTAACTGCCAGTAATGGTGGCGTTAGTGTATATAACCTCCCTACCCTGGACCCAGACCTGCTGTTTAGTTCTGTTTGACCCTACACAGACACCGTACTACCCTGGACCCAGACCTGCTGTTTAGTTCTGTTTGACCCTACACAGCCACCGTACTACCCTGGACCCCAGACCTGCTGTTTAGTTCTGTTAGACCCTACACAGCCACCGTACTACCCTGGACCCAGACCTGCTGTTTAGTTCTGTTTGACCCTACACAGCCACCGTACTACCCTGGACACAGACCTGCTGTTTAGTTCTGTTTGACCCTACACAGCCACCGTACTACCCTGGACCCAGACCTGCTGTTTAGTTCTGTTTGACCCTACACAGCCACCGTACTACCCTGGACCCAGACCTGCTGTTTAGTTCTGTTTGACCCTACACAGCCACCGTACTACCCTGGACACAGACCTGCTGTTTAGTTCTGTTTGACCCTACACAGCCACCGTACTACCCTGGACCCCAGACCTGCTGTTTAGTTCTGTTTGACCCTACACAGCCACCGTACTACCGTTAACCTTATGTATGTTCTCTCCCTTCCCTCCCTCTCACCATCCCCCTCTCCTTTCCCTCCCTCTCACTGTCCTTCTCTCCCTCCCTCCCTCCCTCCCTCCCTCCCTCCCTCCCTCCCTCCCTCCCTCCCTCCCTCCCTCCCTCCCTCTCACTGTCCTTCCCTCCCTCCCTCCCTCCCTCCCTCCCTCCCTCCCTCTCACTGTCCTTCCCTCCCTCCCTCCCTCCCTCCCTCTCACTGTCCTTCTCTCCCTCCCTCCCTCCCTCCCTCCCCTCACCTTACCCTTCCGTCCCCTCCCTCTCCCCCTCTCTCCTCCTCTCTGTACCTCCCGTGGGCCTAACTCCAGTCTCATGTAAGTCTAATTAAGAAATGTACCTCACTGTATGTATGTATGTGTATAGTCATGTTATTAATGATGTGATTGACTGGGCTTATCATTTAAATGTGGAAACTGACCTGCATGCTTTTTTTTTTAGTTTCTGTGTAATTCAAACCCATCATTTTAAGTCAACTATTATAATACTGATATACAGTATAATAATGCAATTTTGCTAAGAGGTGAAACATTCCTGAATTTGAACGCCAGCCTCCGTACAACCGTTGGTGATGAGTATTCAGGATGTTCAGAATGTTATGATGAACGTCCACAACGTCTTCGCATTGAAACCAGCTGCATTGAAAAACTGCAATGTCTTCTTAATGACTGGAGTTGGCCTACCATGATGAGACACGTCAGAAATCATCGTTACTAGTTAGCAGCTAATCCATGAGACTAACCTCCCCTTCCTCCCACCCTGATGTTCTCCTTCTCAATCTCTCTTTTAGAGTAGAGTCCTCTATCAGTCTCTTTTTAGAGTAGAGTCCTCTATATCAGTCTCTTTTAGAGTAGAGACCTCTATATCAGTCTCTTTTTAGAGTAGAGTCCTCTATATCAGTCTCTTTTTAGAGTAGAGTCCTCTATATCAGTCTCTTTTTAGAGTAGAGTCCTCTATATCAGTCTCTTAGAGTAGAGTCCTCTATATCAGTCTCTTTTAGAGTAGAGTCCTCTATCAGTCTCTTTTTAGAGTAGAGTCCTCTATATCAGTCTTTTAGAGTAGAGTCCTCTATATCAGTCTCTTAGAGTAGAGTCCTCTATATCAGTCTCTTTTAGAGTAGAGTCCTCTATCAGTCTCTTTTTAGAGTAGAGTCCTCTATATCAGTCTCTTTTTAGAGTAGAGTCCTCTATATCAGTCTCTTTTTAGAGTAGAGTCCTCTATATCAGTCTCTTTTAGAGTAGAGTCCTCTATATCAGTCTCTTTTTAGAGTAGAGTCCTCTATATCAGTCTCTTTTTAGAGTAGAGTCCTCTATATCAGTCTCTTTTTAGAGTAGAGTCCTCTATATCAGTCTCTTTTAGAGTAGAGTCCTCTATATCAGTCTCTTTTAGAGTAGAGTCCTCTATATCACTCTCTTTTTAGAGTAGAGTCCTCAGTCTCTTTTTAGAGTAGAGTCCTCTATATCAGTCTCTTTTTAGAGTAGAGTCCTCTATATCAGTCTCTTTTTAGAGTAGAGTCCTCTATATCAGTCTCTTTTTAGAGTAGAGTCCTCAGTCTCTTTTTAGAGTAGAGTCCTCAGTCTCTTTTTAGAGTAGAGTCCTCTATATCAGTCTCTTTTTAGAGTAGAGTCCTCTATATCAGTCTCTTTTTAGAGTAGAGTCCTCTATCAGTCTCTTTTTAGAGTAGAGTCCTCTATATCAGTCTCTTTTTAGAGTAGAGTCCTCTATATCAGTCTCTTTTTAGAGTAGAGTCCTCTATATCAGTCTCTTTTTAGAGTAGAGTCCTCTATCAGTCTCTTTTTAGAGTAGAGTCCTCTATATCAGTCTCTTAGAGTAGAGTCCTCTATCAGTCTCTTTTTAGAGTAGAGTCCTCTATATCAGTCTTTTAGAGTAGAGTCCTCTATATCAGTCTCTTAGAGTAGAGTCCTCTATATCAGTCTCTTTTAGAGTAGAGTCCTCTATCAGTCTCTTTTTAGAGTAGAGTCCTCTATATCAGTCTCTTTTTAGAGTAGAGTCCTCTATATCAGTCTCTTTTTAGAGTAGAGTCCTCTATATCAGTCTCTTTTTAGAGTAGAGTCCTCTATATCAGTCTCTTTTAGAGTAGAGTCCTCTATATCAGTCTCTTTTTAGAGTAGAGTCCTCTATCAGTCTCTTTTTAGAGTAGAGTCCTCTATATCAGTCTCTTTTTAGAGTAGAGTCCTCTATATCAGTCTCTTTTAGAGTAGAGTCCTCTATATCAGTCTCTTTTAGAGTAGAGTCCTCTATATCACTCTCTTTTTAGAGTAGAGTCCTCAGTCTCTTTTTAGAGTAGATTCCTCTATATCAGTCTCTTTTTAGAGTAGAGTCCTCTATATCAGTCTCTTTTTAGAGTAGAGTCCTCTATATCAGTCTCTTTTTAGAGTAGAGTCCTCAGTCTCTTTTTAGAGTAGAGTCCTCAGTCTCTTTTTAGAGTAGAGTCCTCTATATCAGTCTCTTTTTAGAGTAGAGTCCTCTATATCAGTCTCTTTTTAGAGTAGAGTCCTCTATCAGTCTCTTTTTAGAGTAGAGTCCTCTATATCAGTCTCTTTTTAGAGTAGAGTCCTCTATATCAGTCTCTTTTTAGAGTAGAGTCCTCTATATCAGTCTCTTTTTAGAGTAGAGTCCTCTATCAGTCTCTTTTTAGAGTAGAGTCCTCTATATCAGTCTCTTAGAGTAGAGTCCTCTATCAGTCTCTTTTTAGAGTAGAGTCCTCTATATCAGTCTCTTTTTAGAGTAGAGTCCTCTATATCAGTCTCTTAGAGTAGAGTCCTCTATATCAGTCTCTTTTAGAGTAGAGTCCTCTATATCAGTCTCTTAGAGTAGAGTCCTCTATATCAGTCTCTTTTAGAGTAGAGTCCTCCTACTCGACTATCCAAACCCGTCCCAGTCGGTCCTCTGATTCCTAGTTTAGCGTTTGGCCGTAGCGATGTGGATGGGTAGCCAGCCAACCATTAACCCTTTAACAACATCTCTCTATTCTGGAGATGACATGTTGATACTGCTATGTCCTGCACTCCTGGAGAGAACAGCTTTAGCCGCTACATAGCTATACTCGTATCCACTCCTGGAGAGAACAGCTTTAGCCGCTACATAGCTATACTCGTATCCACTCCTGGAGAGAACAGCTTTAGCCGCTACATAGCTATACTCGTATCCACTCCTGGAGAGAACAGCTTTAGCCGCTACATCGCTATACTCATATCCACTCCCAGAGAGAACAGCTTTAGCCGCTACATCGCTATACTCATATCCACTCCTGGAGAGAACAGCTTTAGCCGCTACATCGCTATACTCATATCCACTCCCGGAGAGAACAGCTTTAGCCGCTACATCGCTATACTCATATCCACTCCCGGAGAGAACAGCTTTAGCCGCTACATCGCTATACTCGTATCCACTCCTGGAGAGAACAGCTTTAGCCGCTACATAGCTATACTCGTATCCACTCCTGGAGAGAACAGCTTTAGCCGCTACATCGCTATACTCATATCCACTCCTGGAGAGAACAGCTTTAGCCGCTACATCGCTATACTCATATCCACTCCTGGAGAGAACAGCTTTAGCCGCTACATCGCTATACTCATATCCACTCCTGGAGAGAACAGCTTTAGCCGCTACATCGTTATACTCATATCCACTCCTGGAGAGAACAGCTTTAGCCGCTACATCGCTATACTCATATCCACTCCTGGAGAGAACAGCTTTAGCCGCTACATAGCTATACTCGTATCCATTTTATGCTACTACTCTCACACACACAATACTCAGCAACGGGTTCACTCAACAATATATGCTTTGTATATATGAAAATATATATATATATGCTTAATCTTATTATTGATTGATTGTTGTATTGGTTGGGTGATTTGTTGTATTGGTTGGGTGATTTGTTGTATTGGTTGGGTGATTTGTTGTATTGGTTGGGTGATTTGTTGTATTGGTTGGGTGATTTGTTGTATTGGTTGGGTGATTTGTTGTATTGGTTGGGTGGTTGGATAGATTGGTTAACTTTTTTAATTTATTGGATCCCAGTATCCTTTTGTTATTTGACCTAAACCTCTCTGTATATTAGTGCTGAGCGATTAACTGACATTTCACGTTTTTTTTTCGATTATGGAACAACTAATAGACCGACGCCGGTTCAATTACTTGAATTCCATTTAGTTCATCATCGTAGTCCTCTGTAGCTCAGCTGGTAGAGCATGGTGCTTGTAACGCCAGGGTAGTGGGTTCGATCCCCGGGACCACCCATACACAAAAAAAAAATGTATGCGCACATGACTGTAAGTCGCTTTGGATAAAAGCGTCTGCTAAATGGCTTATTATTATTATTATTATTATTATATTATTTTTTTTGTGAGGTCAAACGGCCATTTCAAGTCAGGAACTATGTGGGACGCTGGGCTGAAGGGAGTTGTAGTTTTCATTAAGCAAATATTGAACCTTGTTCAGCGCAGAAATTTGGTAATGAACTACAATGACCATAATCCATTTGAGCCTGTTTTTTTTCCCGCTCGGTCATACAGATCTCTTGACGGATTCACTTTTCCGCCTGCTACGTCAGGTTAGATATACAGACCTCACGAGAGAGGAAGGTACTGCTACGTCAGGTTAGATACACAGACCTCATGAGATAGGAAGGTACTGCTACGTCAGGTTAGATACACAGACCTCATGAGAGCGGAAGGTACTGCTACGTCAGGTTAGATACACACAGACCTCATAAGAGAGGAATGTACTGCTACGTCAGGTTAGATACACACAGACCTCATGAGAGAGGAAGGTACTGCTACGTCAGGTTAGATACACAGACCTCATGAGAGAGGAAGGTACTGCTACGTCAGGTTAGATACACAGACCTCATGAGAGAGGAAGGTACTGCTACGTCAGGTTAGATATACAGACCTCACGAGAGAGGAAGGTACTGCTACGTCAGGTTAGATATACAGACCTCACGAGAGAGGAAGGTACTGCTACGTCAGGTTAGATATACAGACCTCACGAGAGAGGAAGGTACTGCTACGTCAGGTTATATACACAGACCTCATGAGAGAGGAAGGTACTGCTACGTCAGGTTAGATACACAGACCTCATGAGAGAGGAAGGTACTGCTACGTCAGGTTAGATACACAGACCTCATGAGAGAGGAAGGTACTGCTACGTCAGGTTAGATATACAGACCTCATGAGAGAGGAAAGTACTGCTACGACGAGAGGGACAGAGACAGTTGGTGAAAGTATGCCTTATCTACTTTGAAGAACTAGTCAAATGATTTGGTCAGACAGCTCTGCAGCATACTTAGGCAGGCTAGCCAAATAGGATGACTAAAGACATTGGGGAGCACAGAGATAACATTTTACATTTTAGTCATTTAGCAGACGCTCTTATCCAGAGCGACTTACAGGAGCAATTAGGGTTAAGTGCCTTGCTCAAGGGCACATCGACAGATTTTTCACCTAGTCTGGGATTAGAACCAGCGACCTTTCGGTTACTGGCACAACGCTCTTAATCACTAAACTACCTGCCGCCATAACGTTAGATGGTCTGGCTGACTGGCTGCTACTGCCTGAGCAGAGATGAGATGACGACTTTAAGGAATTAAAAATAATAAAGGCATCAAATAAAAAACGACGTAATATACACAACGGAAATAATGTCTTATTTCATAGTTATTTACTGTTGTTCTATTGATGTCTACCCAATGTGGACCTGATAGAGACAATGGAATATTTTCAAGGCAATGGGATGTTCACTATTTTTGACTTTGGAATTTCCTTTTAAAAAGCTCTAAAAACATTTTAAATTGCATTATTTCGTTTCATGGAGAAAAAAGAAAGAAAAAAGATTGATACTTTTTTTAAATAATCTAACCGAACCGTCTTCAAAAAGCGCTAATCGCTCAGCACTAATGTATGTGTCTGGTCCTGGATTCCTCTGTCTCCCCTCCCTGTCTCTCTGTATGTGTCTGGTCCTGGATTCCTCTGTCTCCCCTCCCTGTCTCTCTGTATGTGTCTGGTCCTGGATTCCTCTGTCTCCCCTCCCTGTCTCTCTGTATGTGTCTGGTCCTGGATTCCTCTGTCTCCCCTCCCTGTCTCTCTGTATGTGTCTGGTCCTGGATTCCTCTGTCTCCCCTCCCTGTCTCTCTGTATGTGTCTGGTCCTGGAAATCCCTGCCTCTCTGTGTAACCATGGTAACATCCCCTGACCTCTGACCCCTAGTGGACAACCAGCACATGTTGCACTACATTCGAGACAAGACGGCAGTCCCCTACTTCAGTAACCTGGTCTGGTTCATCGGCTCCCACGTCATAGAGCTGGACAAGTGTGTTCAGACAGACCAAGAGTGAGTAAAGACACACACGCACGCACGCACGCACGCACGCACACACACACACACACACACACGGCAGCAATGTCATCAAACTGGACATTTTACATTTTTAGTCATTTAGCAGACGCTCTTATCCAGAGCGACTTACAGGAGCAATTAAGTGGTTAAGTGCCTTGCTCAAGGGCACATCGACAGATTTTTTTTTTCAACCTAGTCGGCTCGGGGGATTAGAACCAGCGACCTTTCGGTTACTGGGCACAACGCTCTTAACCGCTAAGCCACCTGCCGGAACCAAATGTGTTCAGACTAAGGAAAAGGAAGAGTATGTCTAGATGCTGTTATTATTTAGCTACTCATGCATTTCTATTGAAAGAGCTGGCTAGGTCTGTACAGACTGTAAGTTGATGAATGTCTGTGTGTGTGTAGGCCTTCAGGGTGAGGAGATCTTTACCTCTATCGAACCTTCAGATGGGTCATGTTCTCACTGCGTCCACTAGGTGTCAGGGTTGTGTCAGGGGTCCTCTATCGAACCTTCAGATGGGTCATGTTCTCACTGCGTCCACTAGGTGTCAGGGTTGTGTCAGGGGTCCTCTATCGAACCTTCAGATGGGTCATGTTCTCACTGCGTCCACTAGGTGTCAGGGTTGTGTCAGGGGTCCTCTATCGAACCTTCAGATGGGTCATGTTCTCACTGCGTCCACTGGGTGTCAGGGTTGTGTCAGTTTAGACTTTGTACCTGTCTGCGCGATCAGATGAAGATAATGTCTTCTTGGTAAGGTTGTGTTTGCGCTGCATGCTTTGGGTATACATTCAGATACATGTTGTGAAACACAAAACATACACAGTTACGAACTTGATCAATACATATTGTTACAAACTAGATCAATACAGTGAGGGGGAAAAAAGTATTTGATCCCCTGCTGATTTTGTACGTTTGCCCACTGACAAAGAAATGATCAGTCTATAATTTTAATGGTAGGTTTATTTGAACAGAGAGAGACAGAATAACAACAAAAAAATCCAGGAAAATGCATGTCAAAAATGTTATAAATTGATTTGCATTTTAATGAGGGAAATAAGTATTTGACCCCCTCTCAATCAGAAAGATTTCTGGCTCCCAGGTGTCTTTTTTTTACAGGTAACGAGCTGCGATTAGGAGCACACTCTTAAAGGGAGTGCTCCTAATCTCAGCTAGTTACCTGTATAAAAGACACCTGTCCACAGAAGCAATCAATCAACCAGATTCCAAACGGTCCACCATGGCCAAGACCAAAGAGCTCTCCAAGGATGTCAGGGACAAGATTGTAGACCTACACAAGGCTGGAATGGGCTACAAGACCATCGCCAAGCAGCTTGGTCAGAAGGTGACAACAGTTGGTGCGATTATTTGCAAATGGAAGAAACACAAAAGAACTGTCAATCTCCCTCGGCCTGGGGCTCCATGCAAGATCTCACCTCGTGGAGTTGCAATGATCATGAGAACGGTGAGGAATCAGCCCAGAACTACACGGGAGGATCTTGTCAATGATGTCAAGGCAGCTGGGACCATAGTCACCAAGAAAACAATTGGTAACACACTACGCTGTGAAGGACTGAAATCCTACAGCGCCCGCAAGGTCCCCCTGCTCAAGAAAGCACATATACAGGCCCGTCTGAAGTTTGCCAATGAACATCTGAATGATTCAGAGGAGAACTGGGTGAAAGTGTTGTGGTCAGATGAGACCAAAATGGAGCTCTTTGGCATCAACTCAACTCGCCGTGTTTGGAGGAGGAGGAATGCTGCCTATGACCCCAAGAACACCATCCCCACCGTCAAACATGGAGGTGGAAACATTATGCTTTGGGGGTGTTTTTCTGCTAAGGGGACAGGACAACTTCACCGCATCAAAGGGACGATGGACGGGGCCATGTACCGTCAAATCTTGGGTGAGAACCTCCTTCCCTCAGCCAGGGCATTGAAAATGGGTTGTGGATGGGTATTCCAGCATGACCCAAAACACACGGCCAAGGCAACAAAGGAGTGGCCCAAGAAGAAGCACATTAAGGTCCTGGATTGACCTAGCCAGTCTCCAGACCTTAATCCCATAGATAATCTGTGGAGGGAGCTGAAGGTTCGAGTTGCCAAACGTCAGCCTCGAAACCTTAATGACTTGGAGAAGATCTGCAAAGAGGAGTGGGACAAAATCCCTCCTGAGATGTGTGCAAACCTGGTGGCCAACTACAAGAAACGTCTGACCTCTGATTGCCAACAAGGATTTTGCCACCAAGTACTAAGTCATGTATTGTAGAGGGGTCAAATACTTATTTCCCTCATTAAAATGCAAATCAATTTATAAGATTTTTGACATGTGTTTTTCTGGATTTTTTTGTTGTTATTCTGTCTCTCACTGTTCAAATAAACCTACCATTAAAATTATAGACTGATCATGTCTTTGTCAGTGGGCAAAACGTACAAAATCAGCAGGGAATCAAATACTTTTTCCCTCACTACATACTGTTACAAACTAGATCAATACATTACACACTGTTACAAACTAGATCAATAAATTACACACTGTTACAAACTAGATCAATACATTACATACTGTTACAAACTAGATCAATACATTACATACTGTTACAAACTAGATCAATAAATTACACACTGTTACAAACTAGATCAATACATTACATACTGTTACAAACTAGATCAATACACACTGTTACAAACTAGATCAATACATACTGTTACAAACTAGATCAATACATTACATACTGTTACAAACTAGATCAATACATACTGTTACAAACTAGATCAATACATTACATACTGTTACAAACTAGATCAATACATACTGTTACAAACTAGATCAATACATACTGTTACAAACTAGATCAATACATTACATACTGTTACAAACTAGATCAATACATTACATACTGTTACAAACTAGATCAATACACACTGTTACAAACTAGATCAATACATTACATACTGTTACAAACTAGATCAATACATTACATACTGTTACAAACGTGATCAATACATTACATACTGTTACAAACTAGATCAATACATTACATACTGTTACAAACGTGATCAATACATTACATACTGTTACAAACTAGATCAATACATTACACACTGTTACAAACTAGATCAATACATTACATACTGTTACAAACGTGATCAATACATTACATACTGTTACAAACTAGATCAATACATACTGTTACAAACGTGATCAATAGATTACATACTGTTACAAACTAGATCAAAACATTACATACTGTTACAAACTAGATCAATACATACTGTTACAAACTAGATCAATACATTACATACTGTTACAAACTAGATCAATACATTACATACTGTTACAAACTAGATCAATACATTACACACTGTTACAAACTAGATCAATACACACTGTTACAAACTAGATCAATACATTACATACTGTTACAAACTAGATCAATACATTACATACTGTTACAAAATAGATCAATACATACTGTTACAAACTAGATCAATACATTACATACTGTTACAAACTAGATCAATACATTACATACTGTTACAAACTAGTTCAATACATACTGTTACAAACTAGATCAAAACATACTGTTACAAACTAGATCAATACATTACATACTGTTACAAACTAGATCAATACATACTGTTACAAACTAGATCAATACATTACATACTGTTACAAACTAGTTCAATACATACTGTTACAAACTAGATCAATACACACTGTTACAAACTAGATCAATACATACTGTTACAAACTAGATCAATACATTACATACTGTTACAAACTAGATCAATACATTACATACTGTTACAAACTAGTTCAATACATACTGTTACAAACTAGATCAAAACATACTGTTACAAACTAGATCAATACATTACATACTGTTACAAACTAGATCAATACATACTGTTACAAACTAGATCAATACATTACATACTGTTACAAACTAGTTCAATACATACTGTTACAAACTAGATCAATACACACTGTTACAAACTAGATCAATACATACTGTTACAAACTAGATCAATACATACTGTTACAAACTAGATCAATACATTACATACTGTTACAAACTAGTTTAATACACACTGTTACAAACTAGATCAATACATTACACACTGTTACAAACTAGATCAATACATTACATACTGTTACAAACTAGATCAATACATTACATACTGTTACAAACTAGATCAATACATTACATACGGTTACAAACTAGATCAATACATTACATACTGTTACAAACTAGATCAATACACACTGTTACAAACTAGATCAATACATACTGTTACAAACTAGATCAATACATTACATACTGTTACAAACTAGTTCAATACACACTGTTACAAACTAGATCAATACATACTGTTACAAACTAGATCAATACATACTGTTACAAACTAGATCAATACATTACATACTGTTACAAACTAGATCAATACATTACATACTGTTACAAACTAGATCAATACATACTGTTACAAACTAGATCAATACATACTGTTACAAACTAGATCAATACATTACATACTGTTACAAACTAGATAAAAACATACTGTTACAAACTAGATCAATACATTACAAACTGTTACAAACTAGTTCAATACATACTGTTACAAACTAGATCAATACATACTGTTACAAACTAGATCAATACATGACATACTGTTACAAACTAGATCAATACATACTGTTACAAACTAGATCAATACATTACATACTGTTACAAACTAGTTCAATACATACTGTTACAAACTAGATCAATACACACTGTTACAAACTAGATCAATACATACTGTTACAAACTAGATCAATACATACTGTTACAAACTAGATCAATACATACTGTTACAAACTAGATCAATACATTACATACTGTTACAAACTAGATCAATACATACTGTTACAAACTAGATCAATACATTACATACTGTTACAAACTAGATCAATACATACTGTTACAAACTAGATCAATACATTACATACTGTTACAAACTAGTTTAATACACACTGTTACAAACTAGATCAATACATACTGTTACAAACTAGATCAATACATTACATACTGTTACAAACTAGTTCAATACATACTGTTACAAACTAGATCAATACACACTGTTACAAACTAGATCAATACATACTGTTACAAACTAGATCAATACATACTGTTACAAACTAGATCAATACATTACATACTGTTACAAACTAGATCAATACACACTGTTACAAACTAGATCAATACATTACATACTGTTACAAACTAGATCAATACATTACATACTGTTACAAACGTGATCAATACATTACATACTGTTACAAACTAGATCAATACATTACATACTGTTACAAACGTGATCAATACATTACATACTGTTACAAACTAGATCAATACATTACACACTGTTACAAACTAGATCAATACATTACATACTGTTACAAACGTGATCAATACATTACATACTGTTACAAACTAGATCAATACATACTGTTACAAACGTGATCAATAGATTACATACTGTTACAAACTAGATCAATACATTACATACTGTTACAAACTAGATCAATACATACTGTTACAAACTAGATCAATACATTACATACTGTTACAAACTAGATCAATACATTACATACTGTTACAAACTAGATCAATACATTACATACTGTTACAAACTAGATCAATACATTACACACTGTTACAAACTAGATCAATACACACTGTTACAAACTAGATCAATACATTACATACTGTTACAAACTAGATCAATACATTACATACTGTTACAAAATAGATCAATACATACTGTTACAAACTAGATCAATACATTACATACTGTTACAAACTAGATCAATACATACTGTTACAAACTAGATCAATACATACTGTTACAAACTAGATCAATACATTACATACTGTTACAAACTAGATCAATACATACTGTTACAAACTAGATCAATACATTACATACTGTTACAAACTAGTTCAATGCATACTGTTACAAACTAGATCAATACACACTGTTACAAACTAGATCAATACATACTGTTACAAACTAGATCAATACATACTGTTACAAACTAGATCAATACATTACATACTGTTACAAACTAGTTTAATACACACTGTTACAAACTAGATCAATACATACTGTTACAAACTAGATCAATACATTACACACTGTTACAAACTAGATCAATACATTACATACTGTTACAAACTAGATCAATACATTACATACTGTTACAAACTAGATCAATACATTACATACTGTTACAAACTAGATCAATACATTACATACTGTTACAAACTAGATCAATACACACTGTTACAAACTAGATCAATACATACTGTTACAAACTAGATCAATACATTACATACTGTTACAAACTAGTTCAATACACACTGTTACAAACTAGATCAATACATACTGTTACAAACTAGATCAATACATACTGTTACAAACTAGATCAATACATTACATACTGTTACAAACTAGATCAATACATTACATACTGTTACAAACTAGATCAATACATACTGTTACAAACTAGATCAATACATACTGTTACAAACTAGATCAATACATTACATACTGTTACAAACTAGATAAAAACATACTGTTACAAACTAGATCAATACATTACATAATGTTACAAACTAGATCAATACATTACATACTGTTACAAACTAGATCAATACATTACATATGTTACAAACTAGATCAATACATACTGTTACAAACTAGATCAATACATACTGTTACAAACTAGATCAATACATACTGTTACAAACTAGATCAATACATTACATACTGTTACAAACTAGATCAATACATTACATACTGTTACAAACTAGATCAATACATACTGTTACAAACTAGATCAATACATTACATACTGTTACAAACTAGTTCAATACATACTGTTACAAACTAGATCAATACATTACATACTGTTACAAACTAGATCAATACATTACATACTGTTACAAACTAGATCAATACATACTGTTACAAACTAGATCAATACATTACATACTGTTACAAACTAGATCAATACATTACATACTGTTACAAACTAGATCAATACATTACATACTGTTACAAACTAGATCAATACATTACACACTGTTACAAACTAGATCAATACACACTGTTACAAACTAGATCAATACATTACATACTGTTACAAACTAGATCAATACATTACATACTGTTACAAAATAGATCAATACATACTGTTACAAACTAGATCAATACATTACATACTGTTACAAACTAGATCAATACATTACATACTGTTACAAACTAGATCAATACATTACAAACTGTTACAAACTAGTTCAATACATACTGTTACAAACTAGATCAATACATACTGTTACAAACTAGATCAATACATGACATACTGTTACAAACTAGATCAATACATACTGTTACAAACTAGATCAATACATTACATACTGTTACAAACTAGTTCAATACATACTGTTACAAACTAGATCAATACACACTGTTACAAACTAGATCAATACATACTGTTACAAACTAGATCAATACATACTGTTACAAACTAGATCAATACATTACATACTGTTACAAACTAGTTTAATACACACTGTTACAAACTAGATCAATACATACTGTTACAAACTAGATCAATACATTACACACTGTTACAAACTAGATCAATACATTACATACTGTTACAAACTAGATCAATACATTACATACTGTTACAAACTAGATCAATACATTACATACTGTTACAAACTAGATCAATACATTACATACTGTTACAAACTAGATCAATACACACTGTTACAAACTAGATCAATACATACTGTTACAAACTAGATCAATACATTACATACTGTTACAAACTAGTTCAATACACACTGTTACAAACTAGATCAATACATACTGTTACAAACTAGATCAATACATACTGTTACAAACTAGATCAATACATTACATACTGTTACAAACTAGATCAATACATTACATACTGTTACAAACTAGATCAATACATACTGTTACAAACTAGATCAATACATACTGTTACAAACTAGATCAATACATTACATACTGTTACAAACTAGATAAAAACATACTGTTACAAACTAGATCAATACATTACATAATGTTACAAACTAGATCAATACATTACATACTGTTACAAACTAGATCAATACATTACATATGTTACAGACTAGATCAATACATACTGTTACAAACTAGATCAATACATACTGTTACAAACTAGATCAATACATACTGTTACAAACTAGATCAATACATTACATACTGTTACAAACTAGATCAATACATTACATACTGTTACAAACTAGATCAATACATTACATACTGTTACAAACTATATCAATACATTACATACTGTTACAAACTAGATCAATACATACTGTTACAAACTAGATCAATACATTACATACTGTTACAAACTAGTTCAATACACACTGTTACAAACTAGATCAATACATTACACACTGTTACAAACTAGATCAATACATTACATACTGTTACAAACTAGATCAATACATTACATACTGTTACAAACTAGATCAATACATACTGTTACAAACTAGATCAATACATTACATACTGTTACAAACTAGATCAATACATTACAGACGGTTACAAACTAGATCAATACATTACAGACGGTTACAAACTAGATCAATACATTATATACTTACAAACTAGATCAATACATTACATACTGTTACAAACTAGATCAATACACACTGTTACAAACTAGATCAATACATTACATAATGTTACAAACTAGATCAATACATTACATACTGTTACAAACTAGATCAATACACACTGTTACAAACTAGATCAATATATTACACACTGTTACAAACTAGATCAATACATTACATACTGTTACAAACTAGATCAATACATTACATACTGTTACAAACTAGATCAATACACACTGTTACAAACTAGATCAATACATTACATACTGTTACAAACTAGATCAATACATACTGTTACAAACTAGATCAATACATTACATACTGTTACAAACTAGATCAATACACACTGTTACAAACTAGATCAATACATTACATACTGTTACAAACTAGTTCAATACGTACTGTTACAATCTAGATCAATACACACTGTTACAAACTAGATCAATACATTACACAGTTACAAACTAGATCAATACATTACATACTGTTACAAACTAGATCAATACATTACATACTTTTACAAACTAGATCAATACATTACATACTGTTACAAACTAGATCAAAACATACTGTTACAAACTAGATCAATACATACTGTTACAAACTAGATCAATACATTACATACTGTTACAAACTAGATCAATACATACTGTTACAAACTAGATCAATACATTACATACTGTTACAAACTAGATCAATACATACTGTTACAAACTAGATCAATACATTACACACTGTTACAAACTAGATCAATACATTACATACTGTTACAAACTAGATCAATACATTACACACTGTTACAAACTAGATCAATACATTACATACTGTTACAAACTAGATCAATACATACTGTTACAAACTAGATCAATACATTACATACTGTTACAAACTAGATCAATACATTACACACTGTTACAAACTAGATCAATACATACTGTTACAAACTAGATCAATACATACTGTTACAAACTAGATCAATACATTACATACTTTTACAAACTAGATCAATACACACTGTTACAAACTAGATCAATACATTACACACTGTTACAAACTAGATCAATACATTACATACTGTTACAAACTAGATCAATACATATTGTTACAAACTAGATCAATACATTACATACTGTTACAAACTAGATCAATACACACTGTTACAAACTAGATCAATACATTACATACTGTTACAAACTAGATCAATACATACTGT
The DNA here is from genome assembly GCF_964263955.1 of Coregonus lavaretus. Taxonomy (NCBI): domain Eukaryota; kingdom Metazoa; phylum Chordata; class Actinopteri; order Salmoniformes; family Salmonidae; genus Coregonus; species Coregonus lavaretus. The sequence goes on from NW_028159560.1 coordinate 34,058, forward strand.
TACAAACTAGATCAATACATTACATACTGTTACAAACTAGATCAATACACACTGTTACAAACTAGATCAATACATTACATACTGTTACAAACTAGATCAATACATACTGTTACAAACTAGATCAATACATTACATACTGTTACAAACTAGATCAATACATTACATACTGTTACAAACTAGATCAATACATACTGTTACAAACTAGATCAATACATTACATACTGTTACAAACTAGATCAATACATTACATACTGTTACAAACTAGATCAATACATACTGTTACAAACTAGATCAATACACACTGTTACAAACTAGATCAATACATTACATACTGTTACAAACTAGATCAATACATACTGTTACAAACTAGATCAATACATTACACACTGTTACAAACTAGATCAATACATTACATACTGTTACAAACTAGATCAATACATTACATACTGTTACAAACTAGATCAATACATTACATACTGTTACAAACTACATCAATACATTACATACTGTTACATACTAGATCAATACATACTGTTACAAACTAGATCAATACATTACATACTGTTACAAACTAGTTCAATACATACTGTTACAAACTAGATCAATGCACACTGTTACAAACTAGATCAATACATACTGTTACAAACTAGATCAATACATTACATACTGTTACAAACTACATCAATACATTACACACTTTTACAAACTAGATCAATACATACTGTTACAAACTAGATCAATACATACTGTTACAAACTAGATCAATACATTACATACTGTTACAAACTAGATCAATACATTACATACTGTTACAAACTAGATCAATACATTACATACTGTTACAAACTAGATCAATACATTACATACTGTTACAAACTACATCAATACATTACATACTGTTACAAACTAGATCAATACATACTGTTACAAACTAGATCAATACATTACACACTGTTACAAACTACATCAATACATTACATACTGTTACAAACTAGATCAATACATTACATACTGTTACAAACTAGATCAATACATTACATACTGTTACAAACTAGATCAATACATTACATACTGTTACAAACTAGGTCAATACTGTTACAAACTAGATCATTACATACTGTTACAAACTAGATCAATACTGTCAATGGAAGGGGAAAAAAAGGTGCAGTGTGTTAATGTAAGACTGATGCATGATGGGAGACGCCCTCCTCTCCCCATCCAGGCATCGTAACAGGGGGAAGCTGAGTGACTTGGTAGCGGAACATCTCGATCATCTCCACTACCTGAACGATATCCTCACTATCAATTGTGAGTTCCTGAACGATGTCCTGACAGACCACCTCCTCAACCGCCTGTTCCTACCCCTCTACGTCTTCTCTCTGGTCTGCCCTGAACAGGTAGGTGGAGGGGTGTGGGTGGGTGTGGGTGTGGGTGGTTGTGGGTAGGTGTGGGTGGGTGGTTGTGGGTAGTTGTGGGTGTGGGTGGTCGTACAGCTGGTGTGGGTATGTATGTGTACCGGTGTAACCAATACTATGTGTACCTGACATGTTGTCTGTCTGTTGCAGTCTGAAGATCGTAAGATCAACCCTCAGGTGTCCCTTAACCTGCTGTCACAGGTGTGTACCTGCACACACACACACGCACACACGCGCACACACACACACACACACACACACACACACACACACACACACACACACAATGACACCTCACCACACGTCACCACATCACACCAGACCAGACCACACCTCACCACACCTCACCACATCACACCAGACCACACCTCACCCCACCCAGATGGAACAAAAGAAACTTGTCAGACAGACGGTGGTAATGTTGTAATTTTTTGTTGGCTGGGTGTGTCTCTCTCTGTAGGTGTTTCTCATTATCCATTACCAACCCCTGGTCAACTCTCTGGCTGAAGTCATCTTCAACGGAGACCTGTCTGTCTTCACACAACACAAAAACACAGTGAGTGTGTACACACACACACACACACACACACACACACACACACACACACACACACAGAGGAACACACACTCACACACACACACACACACACACACACACACACACACACACACACACACAGAGGAACACTGACACACACACTCACACACACACACACACACACACACACACACACACACACACACACACACACAGAGACTCACACACTCACACACATAGAGGAACACACACTCACACTCACACACTCACACTCACACAGACACACATACACACTCACACAGACACACATACACACACTCACACACACACACACACACACACACGGGTGCTCTGTAGGTGGGTATGAAAGTGTGGATCAGAAGAGGTCAGGATGTTTCACCCAGAGGACATTTACCATTTTAGATACATTACATCTGTTATTCAACCCACATGAAGACATTACCATTTTAGATACATTACATCTGTTATTCAACCCACATGAAGACATTACCATTTTAGATACATTACATCTGTTATTCAACCCACATGAAGACATTACCATTCAGATACATTACATCTGTTATTCAACCCACATGAAGACATTACCATTTTATATACATTACATCTGTTATTCAACCCACATGAAGACATTACCATTCAGATACATTATCTGTTATTCAACCCACATGAAGACATTACCATTTAGATACATTACATCTGTTATTCAACCCACATGAAGACATTACCATTTTAGATACATTACATCTGTTATTCAACCCACATGAAGACATTACCATTTTAGATACATTACATCTGTTATTCAACCCACATGAAGACATTACCATTCAGATACATTATCTGTTATTCAACCCACATGAAGACATTACCATTTTAGATACATTACATCTGTTATTCAACCCACATGAAGACATTACCATTCAGAAACAGTGCTATGAAAAAGTATTTGCCCCCTTTCTAATTTTCTCAATTTTTGCATATTTGTGATACTGAATGTTATCAGATCTTCAACCAAAACCTAATATTAGATAAAGGGAACATAAGTGGACAAATAACACAACAATTACATATTTATTTAATAAACAAAGTCATGCAACACCCAATGCCCCTGTGTGAAAAAGTAATTGCACCCTTACACTCAATAACTGGTTGTGCCACCTTTAGCTGCAATGACTCCAACCAAATGCTTCCTGTAGTTGTTGATCAGTCTCTCACGTCGCTGTGGAGGAATTTTGGCCCACTCTTCCATGCAGAACTGCTTTAACTCAGCGACATTTGTGGGTTTTCAAGCATGAACTGCTCGTTTCAAGTCCTGCCACAACATCTCAATTGGGATTAGGTCTGGACTTTTGACTAGGTCATTCCAAAACTTCAAATTTGTTGCTTTTTAGCAATTTTCATGTAGACTTGATTGTGTGTTTTGGATCATTGTCTTGCTGCATGACCCAGCTGGGCTTTTAATCACTTTTTCACACAGGGGAATTGGGTGTTGCATAACTTTGTTTATGAAATAAATATGTAATTGTTGTGTTATTTGTTCACTTATGTTCCCTTTATCTAATATTAGGTTTTGGTTGAAGATCTGATAACATTCAGTATCACAAATATGCAAAAGTAGAGAAAATTAGAAAAGGGGGCAGATACATTTTCATTTACATTTACGTCATTTAGCAGACGCTCTTATCCAGAGCGACTTACAAATTGGTGCATTCACCTTATAGCCAGTGGGATAACCACTTTACAATGTTATTTTTTTGTGGGGGGGGGGGGGTGGGGGGGGTAGAAGGATTACTTTATCCTATCCCAGGTATTCCTTAAAGAGGTGGGGTTTCAAATGTCTCCGGAAGGTGGTGAGTGACTCCGCTGTCCTGGCGTCGTGAGGGAGCTTGTTCCACCATTGGGGTGCCAGAGCAGCGAACAGTTTTGACTGGGCTGAGCGGGAACTGTGCTTCCGTAGAGGTAGTGGAGCCAGCAGGCCAGAGGTGGATGAACGCGACGCCCTCGTTTGGGTGTAGGGACTGATCAGAGCCTGAAGGTACGGAGGTGCCGTTCCCCTCACTGCTCCATAGGCAAGCACCATGGTCTTGTAGCACTGTTTCTGAATGGTAATGTCTTCATGTGGGTTGAATAACAGATAATGTATCTGAATGGTAATGTCTTCATGTGGGTTGAATAACAGATGTAATGTATCTAAAATGGTAATGTCTTCATGTGGGTTGAATAACAGATAATGTATCTGAATGGTAATGTCTTCATGTGGGTTGAATAACAGATAATGTATCTGAATGGTAATGTCTTCATGTGGGTTGAATAACAGATAATGTATCTGAATGGTAATGTCTTCATGTGGGTTGAATAACAGATAATGTATCTGAATGGTAATGTCTTCATGTGGGTTGAATAACAGATAATGTATCTGAATGGTAATGTCTTCATGTGGGTTGAATAACAGATAATGTATCTGAATGGTAATGTCTTCATGTGGGTTGAATAACAGATAATGTATCTGAATGGTAATGTCTTCATGTGAGTTGAATAACAGATAATGTATCTAAAATGGTAATGTCTTCATGTGGGTTGAATAACAGATGTAATGTATCTAAAATGGTAATGTCTTCATGTGGGTTGAATAACAGATGTAATGTATCTAAAATGGTAATGTCTTCATGTGGGTTGAATAACAGATGTAATGTATCTAAAATGGTAATGTCTTCATGTGGGTTGAATAACAGATAATGTATCTGAATGGTAATGTCTTCATGTGGGTTGAATAACAGATAATGTATCTGAATGGTAATGTCTTCATGTGGGTTGAATAACAGATAATGTATCTGAATGGTAATGTCTTCATGTGGGTTGAATAACAGATAATGTATCTGAATGGTAATGTCTTCATATGGGTTGAATAACAGATAATGTATCTGAATGGTAATGTCTTCATGTGGGTTGAATAACAGATGTAATGTATCTAAAATGGTAATGTCTTCATGTGGGTTGAATAACAGATGTAATGTATCTAAAATGGTAATGTCTTCATGTGGGTTGAATAACAGATGTAATGTATCTAAAATGGTAATGTCTTCATGTGGGTTGAATAACAGATGTAATGTATCTAAAATGGTAATGTCTTCATGTGGGTTGAATAACAGATGTAATGTATCTAAAATGGTAATGTCTTCATGTGGGTTGAATAACAGATGTAATGTATCTAAAATGGTAATGTCTTCATGTGGGTTGAATAACAGATAATGTATCTGAATTTCTTCTGGGTGAAACATCCTGATCTGTTATTCAACCCACATGAAGACATTACCATTTTAGATACATTACATCTGTTATTCAACCCACATGAAGACATTACCATTTTAGATACATTATCTGTTATTCAACCCACATGAAGACATTACCATTCAGATACATTATCTGTTATTCAACCCACATGAAGACATTACCATTCAGATACATTATCTGTTATTCAATCCACATGAAGACATTACCATTCAGATACATTATCTGTTATTCAACCCACATGAAGACATTACCATTTTAGATACATTACATCTGTTATTCAACCCACATGAAGACATTACCATTTTAGATACATTATCTGTTATTCAACCCACATGAAGACATTACCATTCAGATACATTATCTGTTATTCAACCCACATGAAGACATTACCATTCAGATACATTATCTGTTATTCAACCCACATGAAGACATTACCATTCAGATACATTATCTGTTATTCATTCCACATGAAGACATTACCATTCAGATACATTACATCTGTTATTCAAACCACATGAAGACATTACCATTCAGATACATTATCTGTTATTCAACCCACATGAAGACATTACCATTCAGATACATTATCTGTTATTCAACCCACATGAAGACATTACCATTCAGATACATCTGTTAATCAACTCGCAGTGTTAAGCTCTGCATCATCATTTTGTTTTGGGAGCAGCCTCTCGCTGGTGAAGAACATGTGACTTTGGCTTGCGTGTGTCAGCGTGTGTGTGTGTGTGTGTGTCTGTGTGTGTGTCTGTGTGTGTGTGGTCTGTGACTAGAATTATTTTCTGAGCGTGAGTGATTTACCAGAAAATGCTCGCTGCATGCTGCAGACACACACACACACACACACCACAACACACACACACACACACACACACACACATACACACACACACACACACACACACACACACACACACACACACACACACACAGACACACACACACAGACACACACACACACACAGACACACACACACACACACACACAGACTTTCAACGAAACAAAACATGGTAGCTAGAATGTGGTGCAGTTAAAAGTGGAGAATTGGTTGTGTGGGTGACTGTACGTCTCAAATAGGTGGTGTCTTATTCCAGACATACACTATACAGTGCCTTCTGAAAGTATTCAGACCCCTTGACTTTTTCCACATTTTGTTACGTTACAGCCTAAAATTGATTCAATTGTTTTTTTTCCCCCTCATCAATCTACACACAATACCCCATAATGACGAAGCAAAAAACAGGTTTTTAGAAATGGGGTTCTTGGTCACCTCCTTGACCAAGGCCCTTCTCCCCCGATTACTCAGTTTGGCCGGGCGGCCAGCTCTAGGAAGAGTCTTGGTGGTTCCAAACTTCTTCCATTTAAGAATGATGGAGGCCACTGTGTTCTTGGGGACCTTCAATGCTGCAGACATTTTTTGGTGCCCTTCCCCAGATCTGTGCCTCTACACAATTCTGTCTCGGAGCTCTACGGACAATTCCTTCGACCTCATGGCTTGGTTTTTGCTCTGACATGCACTGTCAACTGTGGGACCTTACATAGACAGGTGTGTGCCTTTCCAAATCCTGTCCAATCAATTGAATTTACCACAGGTGGACTCCAATCAAGGTTGTAGAAACATTTCAAGGAATGATCAATGGAAACAGGATGCACCTGAGCTCAATTACGAGTCTCATAGCAAAGGGTCTGAATACGTACGTAAATAAGGTATTTCTGTTTTTTATGTGGAAAAAGTCAATGGGTCTGAATATTTTCCGAATGCACAGAAGTATGTGCACACACCACTTCAAATTGCTGGCAGTAGAATGGCCTTACTGAAGAGCTCAGTGACTTTCAACGTGGCACCGTCATGGGATGCCACCTTTCCAACAAGTCAATTCATCACATTTCTGCCCTGCTAGAGCTGCCCCGGTCAACTGTAAGTGCTGTTGTTGAGAAGTGGAAACGTCTAGGAGCAACAACGGCTCAGCCGTGAAGTGGTAGGCCACACAAGCTCACAGAACAGGACCACCAAAATAATCTGTCCTCGGTTGCAACACTCACTGCAGAGTTCCAAACTTTCTCTGGAAGCAACGTTCGTCGGGAAGAACTGTTCGTCGGGAGTTCCATGAAATGGGTTTCCATGGCCGAGCAGCCGCACACAAACCTCTAAGATCACCATGCGCAATGCCAAGCGTCGGCTGGAGTGGTGTAAAGCTCGCCGCCATTGGACTCTGGAGCAGTGGAAACACGTCCTCTGGAGTGGTGTAAAGCTCGCCGCCATTGGACTCTGGAGCAGTGGAAACACGTCCTCTGGAGTGGTGTAAAGCTCGCCGCCATTGGACTCTGGAGCAGTGGAAACACGTCCTCTGGAGGGATGAATCACGCTTCCCCGTCTGGCATTCCGACGGAGGAATCTGGGTTTGGCGGATGCCAGGAGAACGCTACCTGCCCCAATGCATAGTGCCAACTTTATAGTTTGATGGAGGAGGAATAATGGTCTGGGGCTGTTTTTCATGGTTCAGGTCCCTTAGTTCCAGTGAAGGGAAATCTTAACGCTACAGCATACAATGAGGGGAAAAAGTATTTGATCCCCTGCTGATTTTGTACGTTTGTCCACTGACAAAGAAATGAACAGTCTATAATTTTTATGGTAGGTTTATTTGAACAGTGAGAGACAGAATAACAACAACAAAAATCCAGAAAAACGTTATAAATTGATTTGCATTTTAATGAGGGAAATAAGTATTTGACCCCCCCCTCAATCAGAAAGATTTCTGGCTCCCTCTTAAAGGGAGTGCTCCTAATCTCAGCTTGTTACCTGTATAAAAGACACCTGTCCACAGAAGCAATCAATCAATCAGATTCCAAACTCTCCACCATGGCCAAGACCAAAGAGCTCTCCAAGGATGTCAGGGACAAGATTGTAGACCTACACAAGGCTGGAATGGGCTACAAGACCATCGCCAAGCAGCTTGGTGAGAAGGTGACAACAGTTGGTGCGATTATTTGCAAATGGAAGAAACACAAAAGAACTGTCAATCTCCCTCGGCCTGGGGCTCCATGCAAGATCTCACCTCGTGAAGATGCAATGATCATGAGAACGGTGAGGAATCAGCCCAGAACTACACGGGATGATCTTGTCAATGATCTCAAGACATCTGGGACCATAGTCACCAAGAAAACAATTGGTAACACACTACGCCGTGAAGGACTGAAATCCTGCAGCACCCGCAAGGTCCCCCTGCTCAAGAAAGCACATATACATGCCCGTCTGAAGTTTGCAAATGAACATCTGAATGATTCAGAGGAGAACTGGGTGAAAGTGTTGTGGTCAGATGAGACCAAAATGGAGCTCTTTGGCATCAACTAAACTCGCCGTGTTTGGAGGAGGAGGAATGCTGCCTATGACCCCAAGAACACCATCCCCACCGTCAAACATGGAGGTGGAAACATTATGCTTTGGGGGTGTTTTTCTGCTAAGGGGACAGGACAACGTCACTGCATCAAAGGGACAATGGACGGGGCCATGTACCGTTAAATCTTGGGTGAGAACCTCCTTCCCTCAGCCAGGGCATTGAAAATGGGTCGTGGATGGGTATTCCAGCATGACAATGACCCAAAACACACGGCCAAGGCAACAAAGGAGTGGCTCAAGAAGAAGCACATTAAGGTCCTGGAGTGGCCTAGCCAGTCTCCAGACCTTAATCCCATAGAAAATCTGTGGAGGGAGCTGAAGGTTCGAGTTGCCAAACGTCAGCCTCGAAACCTTAATGACTTGGAGAAGATCTGCAAAGAGGAGTGGAACAAAATCCCTCCTGAGATGTGTGCAAACCTGGTGGCCAACTACCAGAAACGTCTGACCTCTGTGATTGCCAACAAGGGTTTTGCCACCAAGTACAAAGTCATGTTTTGCAGAGGGGTCAAATAAGTATTTCCCTCATTAAAATGCAAATCAATTTATAACATTTTTGACATGCGTTTTTCTGGATTTGTTGTTGTTGTTATTCTGTCTCTCACTGTTCAAATAAACCTACCATTAAAATTATAGACTGATCATGTCTTTGTCAGTGGGCAAACGTACAAAATCAGCAGGGGATCAAATACTTTTTTCCCTCTCTGTACAATGACATTCTAGATGATTCTGTGCTTCCAACTTTATGGCAACGGTTTGGGGAAAGTTCCCTTTCCTGTTTCAGCATGCCCCCGTGCACAAAGCGAGGTCCAAACAGAAATGGTTTGTTGGGATGAATTGGAACGCCGTCTGCGAGCCAGGCCTAATCGCCCAACATCAGTGCCCAACCTCACTAATGCTCTCGTGGCAGAATGGAAGCAAGTCCCCGCAGCAATGTTCCAACATCTAGTGGAAAGCCTTCCCAGAAGAGTGGAGGCTGTTATAGCAGCAAAGGGGGGACCAACTCCATATTAATGCAGATGATTTTGGAACGAGATGTTTGACCAGCAGGTGTCCACATACTGTTGGTCATGTTGTGTAAGTCCTGTACTACTGAAATAAAACCAATAACTCTGTTACTGTTAGTCAATGGAAGACTGTTCTGTAGTGGGGTCCTATTAAAACTGTTACTGTTAGTCAATGGAAGACTGTTCTGTAGTGGGGTCCTATTAAAACTGTTACTGTTAGTCAATGGAAGACTGTTTTAGAGTAAAATGTCCCTGGTGTTTTGGGGGATGTGATGGAATAACCTCCTTATCTCTTCTAGATATTATTGACATGGACAAGAAAAACAAATTCAGCTGTAAAAAATCACCATTCAAATCATCTGTATCTTCCTTGTTTAGAAAACGGTCCTCCTTTTCATCCTGTAAGGAAGTGTATTCATGTATGAATGGATGTTCTCATTACTGCTGCTGACTTCTTGGTCCTCTGTAGCTCAGCTGGTAGAGCACGGCGCTTGTAACGCCAAGGTAGTGGGTTCGATTCCCCGGGACCACCCATATACAAAAAATGTATGCACGCATGACTGTAAGTCGCTTTGGATAAAAGCGTCTGCTAAATGGCATATAATTATTATTGTTATTATTATTATTATTATTATTATTATTATTATTATTATTATTATTTACTTCTTAGAAGGCATGTTGGTTGATTACTGCTTACTGGCACACACACATACACACATTGTACATACTCGCATACGTACACACACACACACACACACACACACATTGTACATACTCGCATACGTACACACACACACACACACACACACACACACACACACACATTGTACATACTCGCATACGTACATACACACACACACACACATACACACATTGTACATACTCGCATACGTACATACACACACACACACACATACACACATTGTACATACTCGCATACGTACACACACACACACACACACACACACACACACACACACACCTGTGTGTATGGTAACGTTGGTCTTACATGATTCTAAGCTATAGGGCTGTTTTGCGAGCACAGACTGGAATATGTTTTCGGGATTCATCTTGAGTTTTACCATATCAGTCACCGGCTTGTGCATCGACGACATCGTCCACACAGTGACCGTACGTACGTACAGCGCGTTCTGGAAAATATTCAGACCCCGTCCTTTTTCCACATTTTGCTACGTTACAGCCTTATTCTAAAATTGATTAAATTAATGATTTCCCTCATCAATCTACACACAATATCACATAATGACAAAGCGAAAACAGGCAAACGCATACCTTATTTACGTAAGTATTCAGACCCTTTGCTATGAGACTCGAAATTGCGCTCAGGCGCATCCTGTTTCCAATGATCATCCTTGAGATGTTTCTACAACTTGATTGGAGTCCACCTGTGGAAAATTCAATTGATTAGACATGATTTAGAAAGGCACACACCTGTCTATATAAGGTCCCACAGTTGACAGTGCATGTCAGATCAAAAACCAAGCCATGAGGTCGAAGGAATTGTCTCTAGAGCTCAGAGACAGGATTGTGTCGAGGCACAGATCGGGGGAAGGGTACCAAAACATTTCTGCAGCATTGAAGGTCCCCAAGAACACAGTGGCCTCCATCATTCTTAAATCCCTCTCTCCCTCCCTCCCCCATCCCTCTCTCCCTCTCTCCCTCCCCCATGCCTCTCTCCCTTCCTCCCTCCCCCCGTCCCTCCCTCTCTCCCTCCCTCCCTCCCTCCCTCCCTCCCCCCGTCCCTCTCTCCTTCTGTCTCTCCAGGTGAGCGCAGGCGTGCGTCGGTTCACCAAGCCTCCCGAGTCTCTGGAGCGGTCTCTGGAGCTGTCCTGCAATCGGGGGCGCAAGCGAGCCCAGAAACGGCCCAACTACAAGAACCTGGGAGAGGAGGAGGAGGAGGAGGAGAGGCCGGGGGGAGGAAGAGAGGAGGGCTTGGAGGATGGAGAGAGGGAGAAGGCTCCAGGTACAGAAGGGAGTAGTAAAGGGATCGGCAGGACTAGTGGGGAGATGGAAGGTGAGTGTGTCTGTGTGTGCAGGACAGGACAACTACATATCCCATCACCACCCTGGGATTACCTACCCAGCAGCCAGTGCGGCAGTGGCCCTCTTCTCCAAAACTGTCACCCTCTGAAATAAATTATAAAACAGATCGATAGATTTAAAATTGGAATCAAATTCATATGAAACTGTAGATCAGTGTCTCTCTGTCTCCCCCCTCCTTAAAGACTGAATAAATAGGACCGTTTTTCATCTGAACACTAAAATCCAGTTTGGAGACCAGGCCTGCCTTCTCTCTGTGAATGCCTGTCACTCACCTGGTCTCCATGGTTACAACTGTCACTACCACAGTCTCCCATGGTTACGCCTGTGTCTACCCCGGTCTCCATGGTTACACCATTCATCCTGTGCTCCTCACCTCCGCCTGTCTCTCACCTCTCCTGGTGTTTCACCTCACTACTTTATAATAATAATTATCCTCCAAGCTTATAACAGGCTGTATTGTTGTAGTGGTGTGATAACAGGCTGTGCGTTGTAGCGGTGTGATAACAGGCTGTGGTGTTGTAGCGGTGTGATAACAGGCTGTGTTGTTGTAGCGGTGTGATAACAGGCTGTGGTGTTGTAGCGGTGTGATAACAGGCTGTGGTGTTGTAGCGGTGTGATAACAGGCTGTGTTGTTGTAGCGGTGTGATAACAGGCTGTGTGTTGTAGCGGTGTGATAACAGGATGTGTGTTGTAGCGGTGTGATAACAGGCTGTGGTGTTGTAGCGGTGTGATAACAGGCTGTGGTGTTGTAGCGGTGTGATAACAGGCTGTGGTGTTGTAGTGGTGTGATAACAGGCTGTGCGTTGTAGCGGTGTGATAACAGGCTGTGTTGTTGTAGCGGTGTGATAACAGGCTGTGTTGTTGTAGCGGTGTGATAACAGGCTGTGGTGTTGTAGCGGTGTGATAACAGCCTGTGTGTTGTAGCGGTGTGATAACAGGCTGTGGTGTTGTAGCGGTGTTATAACAGGCTGTATTGTTGTAGTGGTGTGATAACAGGCTGTGTGTTGTAGCGGTGTGATAACAGGCTGTGTGTTGTAGCGGTGTGATAACAGGCTGTGTGTTGTAGCGGTGTGATAACAGGCTGTGTGTTGTAGCAGTGTGATAACAGGCTGTGTTGTTGTAGCGGTGTGATAACAGGCTGTGTGTTGTAGCGGTGTGATAACAGGCTGTGGTGTTGTAGCGGTGTGATAACAGGCTGTGTGTTGTAGCGGTGTGATAACAGGATGTGGTGTTGTAGCGGTGTGATAACAGGCTGTGTTGTTGTAGCGGTGTGATAACAGGCTGTGTGTTGTAGCGGTGTGATAACAGGCTGTGTTGTTGTAGCGGTGTGATAACAGGCTGTGTTGTAGCGGTGTGATAACAGGCTGTGTTGTTGTAGCGGTGTGATAACAGGCTGTGTTGTAGCGGTGTGATAACATGCTGTGTGTTGTAGTGGTGTGATAACAGGCTGTGGTGTTGTAGCGGTGTGATAACAGGCTGTGTGTTGTAGCGGTGTGATAACAGGCTGTGTTGTTGTAGCGGTGTGATAACAGGCTGTGTTGTTGCGGTGTGATAACAGGCTGTGGTGTTGTAGCGGTGTGATAACAGGCTGTGTGTTGTTGCGGTGTGATAACAGGCTGTGGTGTTGTAGCGGTGTGATAACAGGCTGTGTGTTGTAGCGGTGTGATAACAGGCTGTGTTGTTGTAGCGGTGTGATAACAGGCTGTGTTGTTGTAGTGGTGTGATAACAGGCTGTGTGTTGTAGCGGTGTGATAACAGGCTGTGTTGTTGTAGTGGTGTGATAACAGGCTGTGTGTTGTAGCGGTGTGATAACAGGCTGTGTTGTTGTAGCGGTGTGATAACAGGCTGTATTGTTGTAGTGGTGTGATAACAGGCTGTGTTGTTGTAGCGGTGTGATAACAGGCTGTGGTGTTGTAGCGGTGTGATAACAGGCTGTGGTGTTGTAGCGGTGTGATAACAGGCTGTGTTGTTGTAGCGGTGTGATAACAGGCTGTGGTGTTGTAGCGGTGTGATAACAGGCTGTGGTGTTGTAGCGGTGTGATAACAGGCTGTGGTGTTGTAGCGGTGTGATAACAGGCTGTGTTGTTGTAGCGGTGTGATAACAGGCTGTGTTGTTGTAGCGGTGTGATAACAGGCTGTGTTGTTGTAGCGGTGTGATAACAGGCTGTGTGTTGTAGCGGTGTGATAACAGGCTGTGTTGTTGTAGCGGTGTGATAACAGGCTGTATTGTTGTAGCGGTGTGATAACAGGCTGTGTTGTTGTAGCGGTGTGATAACAGGCTGTGTTGTTGTAGCGGTGTGATAACAGGCTGTGTTGTTGTAGCGGTGTGATAACAGGCTGTGTTGTTGTAGCGGTGTGATAACAGGCTGTGTTGTTGTAGCGGTGTGATAACAGGCTGTGTGTTGTAGCGGTGTGATAACAGGCTGTGTGTTGTAGCGGTGTGATAACAGGCTGTGTGTTGTAGCGGTGTGATAACAGGCTGTGTGTTGTAGCGGTGTGATAACAGGCTGTATTGTTGTAGTGGTGTGATAACAGGCTGTGTGTTGTAGCGGTGTGATAACAGGCTGTATTGTTGTAGTGGTGTGATAACAGGCTGTGTGTTGTAGCGGTGTGATAACAGTGTGTGTGTTGTAGCGGTGTGATAACAGGCTGTGTTGTTGTAGCGGTGTGATAACAGGCTGTGTTGTTGTAGCGGTGTGATAACAGGCTGTGTTGTAGCGGTGTGATAACAGGCTGTGTGTTGTAGAGGTGTGATAACAGGCTGTGTGTTGTTGTAGCGGTGTGATAACAGGCTGTGTGTTGTAGCGGTGTGATAACAGGCTGTGTGTTGTAGCGGTGTGATAACAGGCTGTGTGTTGTAGCGGTGTGATAACAGGCTGTGTGTTGTAGCGGTGTGATAACAGGCTGTGTGTTGTAGTGGTGTGATAACAGGCTGTGTGTTGTAGCGGTGTAATAACAGGCTGTGTGTTGTAGCGGTGTGATAACAGGCTGTGTGTTGTAGCGGTGTGATAACAGGCTGTGTGTTGTAGCGGTGTGATAACAGGCTGTGTGTTGTAGCGGTGTGATAACAGGCTGTGTTGTTGTAGCGGTGTGATAACAGGCTGTGTTGTTGTAGCGGTGTGATAACAGGGTGTGGTGTTGTAGCGGTGTGATAACAGGCTGTGTGTTGTAGCGGTGTGATAACAGGCTGTGTGTTGTAGCGGTGTGATAACAGGCTGTGTGTTGTAGTGGTGTGATAACAGGCTGTGTGTTGTAGCGGTGTAATAACAGGCTGTGTGTTGTAGCGGTGTGATAACAGGCTGTGTGTTGTAGTGGTGTGATAACAGGCTGTGTGTTGTAGCGGTGTGATAACAGGCTGTGTGTTGTAGCGGTGTGATAACAGGCTGTGTGTTGTAGCGGTGTGATAACAGGCTGTGTGTTGTAGCGGTGTGATAACAGGCTGTGTGTTGTAGCGGTGTGATAACAGGCTGTGTGTTGTAGCGGTGTGATAACAGGCTGTGTGTTGTAGCGGTGTGATAACAGGCTGTGTGTTGTAGCGGTGTGATAACAGGCTGTGTGTTGTAGCGGTGTGATAACAGGCTGTGTGTTGTAGCGGTGTGATAACAGGCTGTGTGTTGTAGCGGTGTGATAACATGCTGTGTGTTGTAGCGGTGTGATAACAGGCTGTGGGTGTTGTAGCGGTGTGATAACAGGCTGTGTGTTGTAGCGGTGTGATAACAGGCTGTGTTGTTGTAGCGGTGTGATAACAGGCTGTGTGTTGTAGCGGTGTGATAACAGGCTGTGTGTTGTAGCGGTGTGATAACAGGCTGTGTGTTGTTGTAGCGGTGTGATAACAGGCTGTGTTGTTGTAGCGGTGTGATAACAGGCTGTGTTGTTGTAGCGGTGTGATAACAGGCTGTGTTGTTGTAGCGGTGTGATAACAGGCTGTGTTGTTGTAGCGGTGTGATAACAGGCTGTGTTGTTGTAGCGGTGTGATAACAGGCTGTGTGTTGTAGCGGTGTGATAACAGGCTGTGTGTTGTAGCGGTGTGATAACAGGCTGTGTGTTGTAGCGGTGTGATAACAGGCTGTGTGTTGTAGCGGTGTGATAACAGGCTGTGTGTTGTAGCGGTGTGATAACAGGCTGTGTGTTGTAGCGGTGTGATAACAGGCTGTGTGTTGTAGCGGTGTGATAACAGGCTGTGTGTTGTAGCGGTGTGAT